>NC_141689.1:240123672-240318672 GCF_964263255.1 Lissotriton vulgaris | reverse complement strand
GAGAGGAGAGGCTGAGGCAGAGGGAGCCGCAGTCTGTGTGAGGGGGGAGAGCAGGGAGTGAGGCAGAGAGAGAGACTCAGTCTGTGTGAGGTGGGGAGAGCAGGGAGTGAGGCAGAGACAGCCTTGGTCTGTGTGAGGTGGGGAAAGCAGGTGCCGAGGCAGAGAGAGAGCCTCGGTCTGTGTGAGGTGGGGAGAGCAGGGAGTGAGGCAGAGACAGCCTTGGTCTGTGTGAGGTGCGGAGGTCAGGGACTGAGGCAGAGAGATCCTCAGTGTACGTGAGGTGGGGATGAAGGAAGGGCAGTGCAAGGGCTGTGGCACAGCGCGTCTTGTCTGGCTTGAGGAGGGAGAGAGACCAGGTGCTGAGGCAGAGCCAGTTTTTGTGAGTCATAAAGTAGACAGTGAGGCAGAGACAATGTTTGTGTGGTGTAGAGCAGGCGCTGAGGCAAACACAGTCTTTGTGAGGTGTAGAGAAGGCACTGAGGCAAACACAGTCTTTGTGAGGCGTAGAGCAGTGCTGGAGATTGAGGTAACCTTTTTTAGGTGTGTGAGTTGAGCTGTGTTAGGTGGGAGGGTGGAGAGCGACTTTATCTTATCACCATGCCCTTACAGTGAAGTCTAGTGGTTAAATTTGTCTTTGAGTTCAGAAGACGAGGCTATATCATAAACGTTTTGTAGTGGCGTAAAAACAAAAATGGTGAAAATCCCCATACAATTCTTTTATAAATATCCTCACATTCTCCACACAGTACTTATCTGCGGGAGCAGCAAAGAAGGCTGAGTGTTGGGTTCCGGAGGTTTTATCTAGTCAGAATTCAAAAGTTCTGTGTTCGTTGAAGGAGCTGCTGGAGTAGTGGCAATAAAGACGAAAGATGAAAGCATATTAGAACATTGGAATGTTGGGAGTTCCATTGAAAACATTGGCGTGCTCCGGGCTTATAATGGCTGGTATAAGCCTGGAGCTCCAACATTCCAATGCTTCTTTGTTCACAGCTCTGACTGTGAACAAAGGCTTCAGGGAGCCTGAGGGGATTCCAATCCCCTCACGCTCCCAAAAGGCTTTGTTTTTTTTGTAAGAACATTCTGCCCTCTAGTGACAGAATGTTCTAATAGCCTTATAGCCCTTCGTAGATGGGCTATACCGCTATTAAAGTCCCTCTCCCTTGTTAAAGGCCCTCGCCTTCGGCTCAGGGCCTTTAACGCTGGAGAGGGCCTTTGATAGCCGGTATAGCCCTCTACGGCGGGCTATAAGGCTATAATGCCAATCACTGTGTCTTTAATAAAATCCCAGCCTCGTTTCTTATGTCATTCAAAATGGTATAAACCAGTGCTTAATTTGAGCCAGTTGATTCCGGTGCTCAGCACCAGCACTTAATTGTCAGCACTGGCACTTCTGACAGCTGCCACACGGGGAGCTGTTTGTTTTATTTAGGGACGAGCAGAAAAACAGTTCATTTTAATTTCAATATACGATACAAACAACTAATTCCTGCCGCTCAAGTCATTTTTTTAGTTTTGGGGGCGTCAAGTAGTCAGAACTGTCAACCTTGCACATAGGTACTGCTGTTGGCTGTGCTGGCACGGGCAGATTGGTGGTGCAAGCTGCAGTGGCCTCCTGATGAAGGCCCTGACACTTCCTTTTTTTTTTTTACAAATTAAGCACTATTACAAATTGTATTTGCACCAGTAGATAACTGATTTTACACAAATTCTGTTGTTGACACTATAAGAATCCAAGGCAATGCACTGGTTCCAATTCCAAACTTGAAATGCAGGTCTGTGTTTGAAACAAAATCAGGCATCAGCACATACATATTGGAAAGAGTGAATAATCAGTTTGTTGATTTTTTCATAAAGGGTCCTCCATGGATTAGCACATGTTAACCTCACCACAATTTACCTAAAATGATTTGTTAAGTATGGTTCTCATTGAGAACCACTGTTTCCAGTTCATAAAGGAGTTTTAGGCGGCTCTGGAAGGGCTCTCAGAGATCCTGCCAGTGTAGTGCTGGCCCTCTGAGGTGATGGAGAGCAGAGAAGGATGGGAAGTGGGGGAGGGGAGGCACTGAGGGCAGTGGGATTTGGTAGCAGGAAATCAGGTATTATTTTTTCATATTTGGAAAGGGAGTAAGAGTGTGTGTTGTGGGTGGGTGGCAGGGCACCAGCCTGTTATTTTTTGATTTGGGACTGGGATGATGATAAACACAGCTGTTGGTGAGGGCATGCAGTAGGTTACCAGATGTAGCAGGGAGCAGGTCACTGAGGTGAGGCCATGCTTTGTATGGCTACCCATGAGTGCTTTACCCCTGCATAACTATTGAAAGCAGGAAGATGATTTGGGGGTGCCAAACATAACATAAAAATATAGATTCGTAATGATGACTAACCAGGGAGCTTTTCAACTCGGCGTTCTGAGTGACATCACAGTCTACTCGGGCTTCCTTCTCGCCCTCTTTTCTGTGTCACTTATAACTGGGCTTGGGCATGAAATTCCGATCCGCTCGTGGAGTTTGTAGGGTTTTCCCCACTCCGCGCTCTGCGTAGAGCATGGAGTTCCCAAAAACTCAGCAGAGCGAAGTTTTTTACTTGCTCGTGCTTACTAAGGCTAAGTTGGCGAGCATAAGCGAGGAAAATCTTACTCCAGACCACCTCCCAGCGAGATTTCTCGACATGCGTGGTTGCTACCGCATGCATTGAGAAACTGTCAGTTCACATTGAGGTAGCTGCCACTCGAGTAAAACAAATGGAGTAAAGCATCTACTCAAGCTGCAGAAAGAAGCAGCGCCTCTTGCACTGCACGTGATACAATTCACGCTGATTTGTTCCGCACAGCGGAACTCTGCAAACTCCGCCCAGACCTACTTAGAACCTGTTGGCAAAAACATCCCCGTTGTTTAGTCATTCGTCCATAAGTCTATATGCCTCTATGATTTCCAAAGGGAGTCTTCGGCGTGAAGACAGGTTTTTAAAACCCGGTTATTCACAGCTCTGACATCAGACTGGTAGCCTCTACTGATGTACGTCCCATGAATGAATGGAGCTTCTGTGGCAGGCAGAGCATGCAGAAAGGGTCAAAAGTGGAGCGAGAGCCAACCACAAACACCATAGAAGAGTAGAGGGTGAGATAATAAACACTGGCAAAGAGCAACAGAATAGTTACTTGAGAATGTGAGAAACAGCTGCTGAGTTACAGATGTTGTCCACACCACAGCTAGACCAGTTTTGTAATTGTAGTTCTGATATCATTGTGTTCTTCCAGACTGCGACCATGCTAGTTTGTGGGTGTTAGCCAACTTATCATTACTCACATAAGAGGGGAGAGGGTCAAAACAATTAGACTCCACCACGCCGTACCCCCTAAGATGGTATGTAAACACAAAAAGGCGTGGGGAGAACAACAAATGTATATATATATGCAGCAAAACAACACGAGACAGACAAAACAAATCTGTTTTGAAAACTGCCCTCACTCACACACAAAAGTGTGTGATATGCTTCATCATCGGGTCTGCTTACAAAAAGCCCTGGTGTAGCCACGCTCAAGGCGGAGCATAAAGGAGGGGAAAAAAACAAAAAAGACAAAACAAGACACAATTACAAGACACCACACAAACGTGACGAAAACAGTGATAGAACAGTGAATATCACCCTGTGACTTGGTATAGTGATAGAACGAAGTGCAGCAGGAAAATGTGCTTTAAAACTGGCTTGTGGATACCATATGAACCTTTATTTGTAGGTTCCATATCCAGGATTAAAAATGTGAAGGATGGGCCGTGTTAAGGGAGAATATTAAGTTCTCATAACACCCCTCCTTGTACTGCTTGTGCCAACGTGTTTCGACCGACTTACTGTGCCAAAGTGGTCACCCCGGTTTTTTTTCAGGACATCTATCTCTCTCAGTCCTGGTACCCACCTAACCTCAGTCTGGCCAATAGGTGGTCAAAAAGATCTATCTAGAGCATAAATCGATCAAGACGTGTGGAGGAAATTCCCGCCATCACGGGATGCAAATACTAGAAAGAAGCACAATAAATCGTATGTTTACATGTATCATGCATGTTATTGGACACCATAGTAGGCATCCACCCGTCTTGTGTCTATACGATGTCCCCCTCAGTAACAAAGTTAACGGGGCTATTAAATTAAACAGACTCCTGGGGTTGCTCATGAAACCAACCACCCCTGCTATGCTTTGAATGGATAACTGTAAAAAATGTTAGATAGAATATATTGCTGCATGAGAGGTTACCACACGCCCCTTAAAATTGCACAACCTCCTACAGTAAATCACATAAAAACGGCATGCATCTGAGCTGATGAAAATTGCAGCCATCTGTACCTGACTTCCATGGTGTACTCACCAAGTTTATCAGTGTTTTAAACTCGAAATCGCACCCAGCAGGGAGGATTCCAAAGAACACAACCTGTGTTCAAATGAAAAGAAAGAAAGAAAAAAAAAAAAGGAAGAAAAGCGGGGAACCATTAAATCTAACGTGAATGGATGTCGGAGAATCATTTTATGCATCCAAACAAGGTTTCCCCTGCAGATCGCATATCTACTACCAGCCGAGTATCGCAGGACGTGACGCCCTATTACAAAGCGAGTTAAGGCACCCTTCGCCCGCACATTGATACTCCTTACTGTTCCGTAGGATGTCCCCTCTAAATGTGCCTGCTCCTGGATCGCCGCACAGTGTACCTAGCGTCGGGCGGCTCCATTTTTCATCTAGGTTACCAGGCATACCCACCCTCACGTCATGACTCGGTGGAGTTAATGCGTCAATGCGTGAAGGGCTGCTGGGAGGTGGAGTCCCTTCCCATCTAATATCCTCGCTGCCCAGGCTATCCACGTATACTCAGTAATTCGAGCAGACAGCCAAGGAAAGCGCACTCCACGGGGCTTCAAAAGTCTGCGTCTCATATGTCAATCATGTTCTGATGCTTTATTATATGAATCGTACACCAAAAAGCCTGATCCCTTTGGTGAATAATATGAGCGCTCTTCACAAAGGTATCTTGATAAGGGGAGAACACCAACCCCAGCCCTTACAATACAAGTATATATATTACGAAAGAATTGAGAGGTGCACTCAATAAAGTCAGCAACACAAAAAAAGTTCATTGATTTTGTAAATCTTCTGTTCTTTCTTTAATGTGTTCTTTATTTTCTTTTAAAATACACAGGCACAGCCAACGCGTTTCATTCCCTTTCGTGCCTTGGGAATTTCGTCAGGGCATACAATGAAAGATCATTCAAGTTCGATAGTCCAAAGTTTGATCGCACCTGCGAAGCTGGTGCTAAAGGATTAATATTAGCAGTACGATCCCAAATATTCCTGGATAGAATTGAAGTCAAGTTCCAGGCGGAGTATCTGCTGTGATGTCCCACATTTGCCGCAATATCGAGTGGAAAAAGTGAACGAGTGTATATCCTGTCCCCCTTAGTGAATCGACGTAGAGGAAGGGGGGGTGGTATGCGCTGGTTACCGGGTAGCGTCCAGACACGTTGCAACCGTATTCTTTGGGTGCGGGACCTGTGATAGGGTCTCTGCAGTCCCCTGCTCCTCCCCGTGATTTCTTTTTCATCTAGGTTACCGGGCACACCCACCCTCACGTCATGACTCGGTGGAGTTAATGCGTCAATACGTGAAGGGTTGCTGGGAGGTGGAGTTCCTTCCCATCTAATATCCTCGCTGCCCAGGCTATCCACGTATACTCAGTAATTCGAGCAGACAGCCAAGGAAAGCGCACTCCACGGGGCTTCAAAAGTCCGCGTCTCGTATGTCAATCATGTTCTGATGCATTTTTATATGAATCGTACACCAAAAAGCCTGATCCCTTTGGTGAATAATACCAGCGCTCTCCACAAAGGTATCTTGATAAGGGGAGAACACCAACCCCAGCCCTTACCATACAAGTATATATATGCAGGAGGCGGGGGGATGTGGGTGAAGAGGGTCAAAGAGGGTAGAAAAGGGAACTAGAAAAAGAGAATGGCCCATACGTTTGTTTTACGGGAGGAGGGCTATCAATATTTCTCCTGGCCAATCATCCCAGTCCCTGTTGGTAATCCCAGAATTCCAAAAACCACCAGCCCTGTGATAGGGTTCCAGAAAGGGAGCAAAATTCATCTGCCCAGAACCTGCCAAGGTATATCGTCATTGAGACCCACAATATGGCTCCTAAGCCGATAAACCAATTTCTGTTCGTGCAGCAGTAAAGTTCGATTGTCATTCACTGCATGCCTACCCAGTTGGAGGTTTTCAATCACAGTCCACCTTAAGTCTTCTGAGGTGTGCCTTACCTCTAAGAAGTGTGCAGTTAGCCAACTTATACAAGAACAATTCCAAACCTGCCTTGCAAACTTTTCCAGGGGTAGAATTCTTCCCAGGCCTAAACCTGTTAAGTGCATTTAATTTTTCACTTTAGTTGCAGAGAGGCACAGTCCAAGGTAATTTTTAGGCCTGGCCACAGAATACTATAGTTGCCTATCAGATCATTTATTTTCAATCA
The DNA here is from genome assembly GCF_964263255.1 of Lissotriton vulgaris. Taxonomy (NCBI): domain Eukaryota; kingdom Metazoa; phylum Chordata; class Amphibia; order Caudata; family Salamandridae; genus Lissotriton; species Lissotriton vulgaris. The sequence goes on along the minus strand of NC_141689.1, from coordinate 240,312,159 downwards.
TTTAAAATATACTTAGAGTTGTCTTTAGGTCTGCTCTAGAGGAGTGTTTCCATTGCCTTATGCTGTTGGGGGTTTGCTTTATAATTCCACTACATAGGGAGTGTTTGCAGTGAAATGCATGAGGCACTACTTTCAATCTAAATAGTTCACTAAAACACCTCCTATTCAATTCTTTGTGGTGGACATGCATTCTATACAAAAAGCAACCCATTTTTGTATTACTTTTCAGTGTTGCAGCATTATGGTTGCACTTATCTGAAAAAGCTCAGAGAGTGCTCATGCCCAGCGCCGAAGGTTTTCGTTGCGCTTGCACTGGTGATTAGCGTTTCTTCTCTTAGGGTGCATGTCTTCTCCATAAGCCTCTTGGCATTTGATGAGTTGCTAAGTAGTATGGCTCTGCATATACAGTGCTTTTGGGTCACTGATTGTTGTCTGCAGATAATGAGCATGAACAGAAGACAGACAGTGATCACAGTGACCATGCAGTGATTAGTGTCTCATATTGTATGGGTCTGGTTGTGGGGTGGGGTCATGGCAACTGGTTTATGCTGAAGAGGAAACAGATGTTGATGGCATACGGATGCCTCGTGAAACAGCATACGTTCATGCATAGGGTTGTGATTAATATTTGTAGTAAATAGATGGTTCTATTGCACATGTTCCCTTGATGCATTTACTTCTGTTTGTAGCCCAGTAAAGTAAAACTCCAACAGAATGTCAGTATTAGTGAGCGTGCAGTACTCCGCTGCAGATGCGGCATGAGTCCACTCGGGACTGCGTTTACTGCCCCGGATCGTGACAAAAGTGAATGTGCATTAAATTGACACATCGCAGAAGAAGGCCTCATGACAAAGCATTCCCACAAAACAGATTGAAATTATACTCAAATGCTCAGGGCTGCTCATGTCAAGTGCTTGAGGTCTTCTAAGCAGGCACCGGTGAACAGAGATTATCCCCCATGGGGCAAAACTTTGCTTCTCCTGAGGCCAAGGGTCGCAAAGGAAGTGCCAGGAGTAGCAGAGAGCAAGCTAGAGGTCACAGCTGCAACCCCTGACTACTCCCAAATGACATCCATGATCTCCCCTGAAACTGCAGTAATACTTTCTTCTGCTACGCATGCTCCAATCATGAGGATAGTTGGTTGCTTGGAGTATATAGTTTAAGCTCAGCTGATGTGTGCTCTCTCTCATCTAAACCAATGGTAACGAGCATCTCCATGGTACAGACACCACCCACTCTTAACAGCACATGTTCTAAAGTCTAATGGTCAAGGACTGCTTGTTACTAATGCTTAATGTCTGAGCATGCACAGAGAACTGCCGCTAAAACGGCGATAATAGTCTTGATAATTTGCTCTATGGAATTCCAATTGAAGCCCATGTTAGATGTCCTTCACATTTCACATGGGCTTCAATTGGAATTCCAGAGAGCATAGCGTTTTAGCGGCCGTTTTATGCCGCTAAAACGGCGATAATTGAATTGCCTGTCTTGATAATATGACCCTTAGTGCTGTGTCCATTTCAGTGTGTTGTCTGCTATTTGCATTTTATCCTAGTGAAAGAGGCGTCATCATAAGAGTGGGCCTTTAGTGTTGAAGTGTGTTGTGTTTGATGTGTTTCGGTTCCACTGCACGTGCCAATGTCTCCAGTTCATTGTGTGGGTCTCAATTTCAGCACCGTGTGATCAGCCAGTCTGCGGTTTCCCAGTGCTGATGATGTGTTCCCAATGCGTGTCACATTTGTATTCTTTGTCTAACTGTCAGTGTATTTTGTATAGCCTTGTCTTAGTGTTCGTGTCGCCTCCGTTGCCCTTGTTGCTGTGTTCCTAGTGTTTGAAGCTTGGCTCTTCTCTGCCTTGTTGCCAGTGTGGTGTGTGAGGCTTCTCCTTTCTGGCACAGTGTGCCCTTTCCAAGTGTTGGTGGGTTTTCACTTGAGACACAAGTGTCTCCCCGAGCTCAGTGCCTGTGCAATGTGTGTCACCCACCTTTACTGGCTTAGTATAAGTTCGAGTGCAGTCTCTGTATCAGTGCATTGTTGGTGTGTTGCCAGTGTGAGGAGCAGGCATCTACTCTGTCACTGTACTTTCTAAGACCTGCTTTTTCTGCCATTGTAGTCCTCGCCCCAATGTTGGCATGTTCTCTCTGTCTGAAGCATATATGTGCTCTCTCTCTCAGTTGCAGTGTAATATGTAACATATGTCTTCACCGCCTTAGTATACATCTAGTCACTGTGTCAGCCCTGGTGTGTTCCCACTTTCCACTGCACTATGATGTATGTTTACCTCTGTCATTGTCCATGTGTATGTGTGTTTCTACCACTTTGCACAAGGAGTTTCCAGGACTGCCTTTCCTTGTCCTCCATCACTCAGAGATGTATTTACCTCCATCGCCCAGCACAGGAGTTAAGGCAGGGACACAAAGGCTAGAGTGGTAAATGAATAAATCCGGACTGTATGGAATTTCTTTGCCAGAATTTCCCACATAAATTATTTATAGGGCTTTGTGACTCTAAATCCGAAATCATTTTGAACAATTGTACCTTTGGTTACTAGTGCTGTATTTTTTTAGCTACACGAGCTTTAGATCTTCTACGCAGTGCACCCCTTTTTCTGGGTTAAATCTTTTTTATTAATGAAACCTCTTTTTAGGCCTGGCTACATATAGCTTAAGTTGTTTAGCAGACCTCATGCTATCAATTCTACAAAAGGTACATTACAAAGTGCAGAGAGAGGGCGGGATTTATGTCAGCTCCTGTCAGCCATTGGGTTTCCTGTATTTGTCACGGTTTGCCATTGCTTGGGTGGGATGTCCGTCAGGGCCAACGGCATTTCGTGGATGGCTACATTGTACCATTTGTGATCCTATTAGATTGTGGTGAAGGGGCTCAATTTATCCGTTGTCAGATTAGAGCATAGGTGTACTCTTTGAGGTAATTATTTTACTGACATCATGACATTTTAATTGTTGGCTTATATATTGTTTTGTTTTTATTTAGTTTTTTGTTCTTTGGATGACCTAGACTGTTATTTAAAAAATTTGTATTCATTAATCACCATTCATTTGGTTTATTTTGCTTTACAATAACCTATTTTTGGATTACGGCTTTTATATCGCAAACACTGCATGCACATAGGCTTTCATAACAAGGCAATGACATTTCTGGCCCTTTGCCAGAAACATCTTTCACACAATATTGTACTACACATGCCTCTTAAGTTCACCATTTACAATGTAAACTTAATCTTCTGGCTCCTTTTCATAACACTCTTCTTTAAGGATACATCTTAACCTTGTTAATGCAGTCTCTTCAGGAAAGAAGCTCTACTCCTAGCTTCCATTGTCTTGTAGCTCAAGATGTTGCTTCATCTTCATATTTTCTTTCAAAGACTGCTGGGGGAGAAACAAACAAATACATATAACCAGTACCAAACACTTCTCCTGACAAACAGTCAGACCTATTGGCCTTGCCAATGCTTGATCTTTTATGTTCTGAAAGGTTTGAAGCAGCTAGCTTATTGTCTTCCTTGATAGTGGTTCAATGTAAGGGGAACAAGGTTTATATGAACACATACATGAAGAAAGCCCAGGCTTGATGTACCGTGTACTGTTAGAATGATAAGGCGTCCCTGGTGGCAGCAGGTTTAATAGTGACAATTATATTCCAATGTGTTACAAAATAAGTCAGATAATGCCTTCCAAGTAATTTGAAAGTGTTAATTCTTATATGACCTTAGCTCCCTCTTTAAAACCTTTCCTCATCTGTATTATTCTGATAGGAAAGCGAGTAAACAATGGGTGTCCATTGTAACTGCTGGAGAGTTGGATTCAGGTTGTATTTTCAGGATAATCATTGATTCTGGATAATAAGAACCTTTACAATTCGCTGTATTTAAATGAACCTTAAGAGGATATCTTGAAAGTCTGGCATGGATCCGACTCTCTGTGTCAATGAGCGACATACCCGGAGTGGGAGGTGGAATCTGGGAGAAGGCAGAGGGGCAGATATCTGCCTCAGATACCTCCAAGCATTATTGCTGGGATTGAAGACTCAAATACATGTAAGTCCATCATGAGAGCCCTCTGGGATAGTCCTGCACTACAGGAGGTGGGGACCGCTTTCTTCCAACCGTTGTTTTCCCACATAACACAAGTGTCACTCTTTCAGTGTGACATCCTTTGTAATTAATAATAGAAAAAAGTGTGAAGCATAAAAGTAAAAATGCATTCTTGATTTTTGTGTAGAAACATAATTCAATGGAAATTAATTGCAGAACCTCTATCCAAAAAGATCTTGAATGGTAAGCTAGAGCAATACCAAACAATGTACGCCCTCATGTGGGCAGGCAGGGCTTTAACTGGGCTGGGTCCCTCTGGATCTCAGATGTGTTAGTAATTGAAACTGACTTTGAAAGGTGTCCCTATCGGGCCCTTATTCATGTCCTTAATTTTACTGCTAAAAACGCTGATAGATTTCCAACCAATGAATGTAAAAACTTTATGCTAATCCATGTTGGTGACGTATTTCCAGTTTATATTTTACATAATCTTGCATTCCCTAAGAGTGTTAACTATTTCCAGGATGTTGTGTTTCTATATTTTTTTTCATTTGGCATCAGTGCTTAATTTGAGCCAGAGGTTTCTGGTGTACAGCACCAGCGCTTAATCATCAGCACAACGCTTTTCATGAGCACCAGTTAAGGACACATTAATTTATGGTAGGCATAGGGAGATTAGGTGCATTACAAGTTGTAAGTGATCTGCCCGGAATCCCAGGATGTTCTGCCGACGACGAGATTCGAACCTTTTTTCCCAGCTCTGAGCTCAGCAGTTCTGGCCATTATACCACATCTTCTCCCCACTTTCATGGTTAGTAGTTGGTTCTGTTTTAGGCGGCTTTAACATTAGAAATGGGCTGGTGCAAGCTGCCTTCTGACGAGAACCCCAGCACTTATTTTTTTTTATTTAAAATTAACCACTTTGTGGCATATTACAGTTGTGCAGTGCATATTTCGGGCTGAGTCATCCCACAGTGCCTTTTAGTGGGTCTCAAAGGGGTTCAGACTAAATTGTCATACAATTAGTAGCCTCTCTGCAGAGCAAACAGAGCAATGGTCACAAGTGCCTGTTGCAATTGTGATTCTGTGCAAATGTGTGTGACGGAGGTGCACAGTTATCAAACCATTAACAAGGTGAAAGTAAAGAAAGCTGTAGTAGGGTGTGTTGTATGTTTGGGGTGGTGAAGTGAAAGAGATGCGAAGAAGTGCATCCAAAAGGTAGTTAAAAGAAGGTGCGGAAGAGGAAAGAGATGTAGTGTAAGATATGTGGATGGACAAGATATGGAGAGAAAAATGGTGTTCATGTCTAACAAAGAGAGAACATAACAGGAGTAATTGAGGCACTCTGAAGACCACTAACCACTCCACAGGCCTAGAGAATGCTTAATTAACGGTCTCACAGTTTCAGAATTGAAACATCTTCAATACTAATTATTCACAAGAAAATCATTGTTATTACTCATTTATCTAAAACAATTAACCATTGACAAAGTCAATATTCCTGGTTGGCTTTAAGTAGCCGTGTTACATATCTAGATGCAATAACAGAAAGCTCAGTCGGGCTGTACACTATGGAAATCAAATCAAAGAAATGTAGGTTACATGTTTAAGCCATGCCCTTAATTACATAGGCCATTCCCCTTTCAGAGGATGCCCCCACACTCTTTTTCCTCCCAGTTAATGCCATGGACCTGGGTGTGTTTTCAAAAGCCACAGAGAGCAGAAGAAACATCTGCAATCCCCTTAAGAATGTTTTTTTGAACTTACAAAATATCCCTGGAGAAAAGTGCCATGTAAGTCTGCCTTTTCAATTCAAACTCTCATGTGTTCATGCCAGCAGTGACATTTTAGTCCCCCAGGGGGCTGTGTAGGTCTGAGTGGGAGGCAGACTAGGAGAACACACATTGAGTGCGTCACACTACTGCTGCGAGTAGCACTTCACACAAGACAACAGAAGTTTTTACACCAGCGGTAGCACATAACCTCAACATCCTTGTGACCCATCCTCAGCGATTTCAGCAAATCCGTAAATCAGACATAATTTAATACTTTGCGTTCAATGCCCAAAGTATTTTCTGAAAGTATTTGCTTCTTGATCCTGATGTCAGTGTAGCTGACTCATGAATTCCAGCAGTAAGACAAGTTTAGCTTTCTCATTTTTTGGGAACATATTTTATTAATTTTTCTTTTTTCTTTTCCATTTAAAGTACATATGTGGTATTAAAAACAGCTGTGTAAGAAAAAAGCTTGAAGGTGATCGTGATATAGTCACTCATCATTCAATTCGGCTAGTGATGTTCTACGGCAAGGTATTTGCTATGCGTAGTACACTCTGAATCCTTATTGATAGTAGTGGTAGGCAGTAAAGGTGTTACCCTAAGTGCATTCCATGAACTGTAAAGATGCATACTATTTGATGGGAGCAGTAATTCTATGTCAGGACGGAGGCGAGGATTATGCAGTCCTTTCTTCTCTTTATTACAAACAGCAAATTTAAAGTGGACCAATAAGAAAACTTTTCAGGAACTACAACTCCCATGAGCACATGGGCTACAGTGTCCATAACCCCAGCCATCCAATCACGAGGGTCTCCACTGTATAACTGGTCCTGACGTCCCTTCCTCTTCCTCTTTCTTCTCTGCTCGTCAGTTAAGTCCACTTCTTTTCCTACTGACGTATTGTTTGACTTTGATATTCTGTGCGCTTATTATTATTTCTATTATCTTGATATGCTTAGTTTTGATTGTTACGGTGTCGGTATCGTAACTGCTTCTGTTTAGCTTGTTTCTGCTTAATGATAGAGTCTCAGTTACGTCAGCTTTTCCTACTGAAGTATGCTTTGACGGATATTTCTGTGCGCTTATTGTTATTACCTTACTTTGATAAGCTTATTATGATTATTATGATGTCGATATTGTCACTTACTTCTGTTTAGCCTTGTGGCTGCTTAATTATGGTATCGCGTCATGCTGGACTCGCACTTGTAGGAGTCGCTTTGTGACAGACGCGCGTCAGGCTCTGCTTGCGCCGTCAATCCTCCCGCTTATCGCGGACCGTGTTTGCGCGCTTCCCGCGCTTTCTCGGCTCTGTGGGGCGCCCGGCGCTACGGAGAAGCTGCCTGTTGGCGGTTTTCTGCTGGCGTGGCGGCGCGCTGAGGAGAGCGCCGCTCTGCCTCACCAACCCTCGCCCGACACCGGCTTCGGTGATCCCCTCACTCGCGCTACGGCGCAGCGCCACCTGGTGGTGGCATCAAGGTACTGCGCCCAGTTGTGATAGCTGGGTTGCTTGAGCACTGGCGAGGGGGCTACCTACTGTAATTGTTTAAGGTGTATAGGTGCTCTCACCCTCATTTGACGCTGGCATCTGACCAGGCAATCCCCTTAATTCAGGAGGCGGAAGAGTTTTCTCTCCCAACCCTTACCGCTTGCAGTTGGTGGCGCGCGGTCGCTGGCCCTGGATTCTGGACTAGCCCCTCCGAGGGATTGGGTGGGCGCTCTCGCCCAGGGTACCCCCGGGGTGTTGGTTCCCCAGTGTCGGTGGACCGCGGACCTCGAAGCGCGCAGGGTGGGTGTAGAAGTGCGTCACGCGGGGCACCCGGGGAGTCCGACCGTTTGGGGGTCTCCTGGCGGCAGAGTGCGCGGACGCTCACACATGTACCCTGCCGGGAGGGAGTCAACCCGGAGAGGATGGCGACGAGGTCGCTCTGGAGACAGATGGCGACGAGGTCGCTTTTGAGACAGACCATGATGATGGTTTCCCCTTGGAGGGAGAGGGTATGTCCGATGAAGGGGTTCCTCGACTGAGGCAGACTACACGGGCCAACCATGGCGCCCGGTGTCTCACTCATCGGGGTCCCAGGATGGGGATGGGAAGTCCTCCGATCTGTTTGACCCTACAAGGATATACCATCCTAGGTCGTCGGAGAGGTTTCCTGACCCCAAGGTGGCGGCTTGTGTGGCGAGTAACATTTCGCAAACCTCGAGAGAAGGAGGTTCGAACCCGCATGCGGGGTGAATGCTCTCGATCGAAGCTAGAGGGCAGGGTGGCCGTCACCCCGGACATTGATGATAAACTCTTCGCGTTCTTTGCCAAGTTCACGTAGGACCCGACGTAAGACTCAGACCGCTCCTGGCGTAACTGTCGGGTCACCTCCTGGATGCCGTGGGTCCCATAGCTCAGGTCACAGCTGGCTGTGTCGGCCAAGAGTCGGGGTCTGCGTTATCCACAGAGGTCGTGGCAGTTGGGGCCCAACACGCCCTATGTTTTCTTGGGCACTGCACACTTCGCATTGGAGACGGAACGTTAGCGGTCGCTTCTCATTACAATCGATCCTAAGCTTGGGGGCGAGCCGCAGGTCCCTCCGGCACCCTACGGATTTTGACCTGTATCTTTTGGTCAAGAAAAAGGACACAGGTTTCGGCCGGTCCCCTAAACTAAAGGCTTTCGGCCGGTCAAAAACTTGCGGGGATTCAAGAAGTGACTGGTTCCACCACTACAAGATGGAGGGGATCCATTTCCGACGCGGTCCCTTCTCCTGGGGGATCGGATGGTCCGTCTAGTCTTGCAGGACACGCACCTCTCGGTTCCCATCTCCCCGCCTCTCCGGCTTTTCTCGCAGTTCCCTTGAGATGGTAAGGTTTCGTTTTTCAAACGCTGCCATTCTACCTCCCCTCGGTCCCGTGGTGCTTTACGAGGCTCCTTCGGCCGGTGGTTGGGACTCTGCGCGAGGGGGCGCTCGGCTGAGCGGATATCTCGATGACATCCTGATCTTGGATCAATTCGTCGGTCCGTCTCCAAGACAACTTGAACATGATTACCGCTCTGCTCCCACTTCTGGCTTTCGTGCTGCATGCACAGATAGCCGAGCTCAGGCCATGAGGCAGGTCTCCTTTGGGTTCCCTATTCCATTCAGAGTCGGCCTCCCTCAACATTCCTTTTCAGGAGGTCACCGAGTTCGCGGGGAGCTGTCTCAGATCCTTCGGAAGGACAACATCTCCCGGAGTCGGCTGGCCTGCAAAGTATGGAGGCGCAACACCTCAGGAAGGGCTCACGTACTCCAAACACGTCTCCCGGACGGAGGAGACGAGGACGGAAGTACGTGGGTCGATCGAGCACGTGTGTGCGCGGAACGGGCGAACAATCTCCGGCTCCAGCCGGATCTGATCATCGAGTCGGATGCCAGCCGGTCAGGCTGGGGGGCCGTTGATCCGTGGAGGAACTTTGCCTTCACTTTAGCTGCCTAAAACCTCTAGCGGGTTCTTTACGGTTAGACCTCTCACTCAGAGTGGAGTATCGGGCTGCATCTTTTACGCACGAACTTGGTGTCGGCGGTGCCCTAAATCGATTGCCTGAGCAGCCCTCGGTCTCTGACCTGGGCGGAACTGGCAAATTACTTCTGGCATTTTTTGCCTGGAGATGCCGTTTCGGGGTCGGCGGAGTAACTTCCGGGACGGCGAACCGCGATTGCGGTCTGGCACTCCAGGAACTTCCGCGTTTTCACCGATTGGTGGCTGGTTTGGACAGCCTTCCAGGCTTTGATGACCTAGTGGAGTCCGTGCACTGGGAATCTTCCCTCCCGATTCTACTGTCAGCCCCGAGGTTTGGGAGCTAGAGGCCGGATCCGATGGCTACCGCAGGGGATGCGTTCCTGCGGTTTTGGTTGCTGGGCCTACCATACGCGCTCCCTCAGTTTCCTAGGATTCGAGTGACGGCGCAGATTTGCCGACTATGAGTGTACATGACCCTGATGACTCGAGTGACGGCGCAGATTTGCCGACTATGAGTGTACATGACCCTGATGACTCCGTCTTGGCGTGCCCAAACGTGGTTCCACCCTTTTTGGAACCGTTGTGGGACTGTCGGATTAGACTGCCCTTGTTTCCGTCGCTGCTCAAGGGTCCCTTGGGGGAGTCTCCTCTGTTGATTCCCCAGGGGACATGGTACCTCATGGCGAGCCTGGGCTCCAAGAACTATCAGGAGGTATCGCTCAGCTTGGGGAAGTTGGCATCTTCGGTGTATGGGAAGACTCACCGATCCCGTGGGGGCGGACGTTACTCACGTCTTGATTTTTTTTTTTTCGGGCTGATTTGGCTTATTCAGGCTTGGCTTACCGGGCTATCAACTCTTTCAGATCCGCCTTTTCGGCGGGGCATGCGCACGTGGATGGGAATCCCGTAGGGGAGCACCCGTGGGTCTGCAAACTGATGAAAGGGGCTAGACTGCCTAGGCCCCCAGAACCCAGATATGACTGTCTCTGGGACGTCAACATCGTTCTCCGTCTACTCCGCTCATGGGGAGATAATCGGTCCCTCACTGGGCCGAGGTTGTCCACCAAGCTGGCGATCTTATTTTGTCTGGTCTCGTGCAAACGAGTCTCGGACGTGTGGGCCCTGGATTTTTCCGCTCGGGTGTACACCCCGGATGGAGTCACTTTTACGGTGCCTAGGAGAACCAAGACTAACATCAGGTCGGTATCGTACCCTACTTTTCCGGATCAACCCAAACTCTGTGTTGTGAGGTGTCTTAAGGCGTACGAGGACATGACGCTCGAATATCGCCCTCCGGGGGAACGTCAGCTCCTCATCGCTTTACAGAAACCGTTCAAAGAGGTTTCCTCTCCAACCATCGCCAGGTGGGTCCGTTGGATCATGACCGAGGCGGGGGCGAATGTGACCAGGTTCGGAGCCCATTCCACGAGGGGAGCAATGGCTTCTAAGGCCGTGCAGCTCGGCGGCAGGCTAGAGGATATTATAGCCACGGCAGACGGGCCCTCCGAATCCACATTTAAGAAATTCTATTTCAAGCCTATTTTTTGTGCCGCAGAGTTGGTGGTTGAAAGGCTTTAAACCTGCATAATCCTCGCCTCCGTCCTGACATAGAATGAAAAATTTCCTAGCTAACGTAACGGAAAGTTTCAATTCTATTAAGGACAAGGAGGCGAGGATTATCCCCCCCGAGACTCTGTGGTCTCTCCCAACCCAACTTCTCCGTAATTCCGGTAAGTAAATGTTTCAAGGGGGTTTGAGTATCTAAGCGGCTATCTCTGCTTGGCAGCATTCGTGCTAATTATGGAGTTCAGGTCATTCCTGCTTGCTCATGCTTATGTTTAAAATGTCTATTATACTAGTGTTCAAATGTTATCTCGCTACTTCGGGAGTTCAAGCCATTCCTGCTTGCTCATGTTTACGGTTCGAATGTCTAGTATACTAGTATTCAATGTTATCTCGAAAAAAGGTTATCTCGTATTGCGTTTCCATGCTTCCGTACACGGATAGGGGAACACGATAACGGTTTGTCTTGTGTTGCTTTAGGACGAGACCAGAAGGTGTGATGAACGTCCTCGAGATCTTTCCTCGCAGACAAGAAGAGGAAGAGGAAGGGGCGTCAGGACCAGTTATACAGTGGAGACCCTCGTGATTGGATGGCTGGGGTTATGGACACTGTAGCCCATGTGCTCATGGGAGTTGTAGTTCCTGAAAAGTTTTCTTATTGGTCCACTTTAAATTTGCTGTTTGTAATAAAGAGAAGAAAGGACTGCATAATCCTCGCCTCCTTGTCCTTAATAGAATTGAAACTTTCCGTTACGTTAGCTAGGAAATTTTTCATTTCACGTAAACACATTTAAGTCAAAATATATTTTTCTTTATGTTTTCATAGCAATTATGTTAGTAAATGTATATTTAAGAACACTCTAATGAGCTGTAACAATTTAGGCATCTTCACAGCTTTTTGGTTTACATAAATGTAAATCTTTTAACAATAATTCTTTATTTATTAATTTTTGTAATTTATGTATGTTATATAAAAAAGGTAGATTAAACCTGTATTTTTTAACAAGTACTATTGTCACAAGAAACGCCTTTAAATGTGTTGATCATAAATCAGTATGACATAGTGATGATGGGCCAAACCCAGAATCTATGGATGTTTTAGTGTATTAAAATGAGTCTGGACTGAGATAGTGTTAAACGTTCCTCACAGAACCTGCATTCATTTACTAAACAAATATTTTGAATTGTAGTCAGGGCTTGTAGAATTCTGCGGCCTGCCTATCATTGCGAGCAATCAAACCATATCTCATTACCCTTTACATGAGTTCCTGGTTCTGTGTTTTGAAAAAATAACTATCCTTTTATTTGCTAAAATTTCAGAAGAATTGTCTTTGCATGTCCCCTTCGTTTGGACAACTCATTTGCTTCATTGATTTCATGGCTTTGCAAAGTTAATAAAAGAGTCTACGTGTACTTGTTCACGAGAGTCTAATTGTGGAAGTACTAAACTTTTTATGGTGCAATCGGTGTTACCATAGTAAGAGATCACAAGGTCCTTATGCTGTGATGATCTCAAATCATATCAGTTCATTCATCCCATACGACATTGGTTGCTGAAGTCCCTGGAGATGTTAAATCAATTCTATCCTTAAGCATATTGGGGCAGATTTACAAGCCCCCTGCAACAACTTTATGCTGCCGTTGCATCACTTCTGTGACACTGCGGCGTTGTAAAAATGCGCCACAATGCAACATATTTACAACATGAAGCATCTAGGGAGATACGTCACATTGTAAAGCCCTGCGCTACATTATATACGCGTCAGGTATAATGAATGCAGGGTGGGCACTCCGTTGCAAGGAAGCCTCGTAAAAGGATGCAGTGAAATCTATCACGGAGTCACTTTTACGACACCACTGCGTCAAATTCTTGCGCCTGCTTGAAGCAGGCGTAAGGAGTGACACAGAATGATGGGAATAGGCATTCCTGACCTTTGCTGGAGTTGCATTGTGCTTACAACACGACTCCAGAAATGCGCTGCCTTTCCGCAAAAAGATGCACCACGCATCTGTCTATCCTTGCGCCACATTGTAGCGCAAGGCTTTTTTTCTGTCACGCAATTTAGCTGACGCATCTCTGCTAATATGCAGAGATGCGCCAGTTCTTGTAAATCTGCCCCATTGTGAGTGCAATGTTCAAGACCTATCTCAGCAGGACATCGCTGGAGAGATAGAGTCAGGCCCTAGGATGTGGGAATGTACCAAATGCTCAATAGTATGGAAAATTACTATCCGTTAACTTTATTTAAAATATCACCATCATCTCATGTATACTACAATATTGAGTAGAAGGAGAACAATTTGAAGGATAAAAGAGTAATGACTGAAGGATTGGACATAAAAACAGTCCTTTTGGAGGAGGTCATGCAGAAATGAATATTTGAAGTTTATATGAAAGGCGGGAGTAGAGCAAATACCTAAAGGTAGATTAAGCCATAAAAACAGGATACCTGAATTTGATGAAAGTTAGGTGTCTTATTTATAACTGAATGGAACAAGTGATCAAATACAGAGAATTTAGAGGGCCATGGATGCAAAAGGCACATTGGCCACTTGTCAGTGTGAGGATATTAAAGGTGTCATCTAGCAAGATTATAGTGTTAATTCTCTTTAGAAAATCCAGTTTTCCCCATTGATATGGATACAGGGTCTCATTGGGATTAGAAAACTATTGTGACAAAAGTCATAGGATGGCCCATTTAAGATTTTAAAATTTGATGAAAGTAACCAAAGTAAGATCAAATGTGTGTGTGGCGGCGGAGGCCAGAGTGATATTTCTTCTTGTTTGAGACTGATACCAATGGAGCTGTGGCATTTGGCAAACTCTGTACTTTTAGCATAAGTGGCAAGGGCCTTAGCGTGCTCCCATGTAATTGATTTTAAAATATAGGACATTACTGAGGTTAAGCTTTCAGAAATGGCAGCATCAACCTGTAACTCAAGAGAAAGAGAGCTGTCAAGTTTGCAAACTTTATAATTTCATATTTAAAATTCTGATTCTCTTTTATATATTATTGTAGGTTGGTTCAACCTCCATCTGGGATATTAAAAAGGGTACACATTGCCATATGCTTTACATAATGTTTGCTTCATGTTAATCACAAGAAATGATGCTTGTAATGTTGACGGCTCCACGTAAGGCCCCCCATTTTGTTAATGAGTGTTGACTGCTCTCCTTTTTTACACGTTTAGCCTATAAATGTGTACATTTATGTATTTTTTATTTATTTTATTATGTGCATTATTTTGAGCAACAATGTTTCATATTAGGGCAAGTATATACTATGGTAAACAGGACTATAGATAGATTGAACGGAGTTACAACAAATAAAAACGTTTTACTGTAAAGTGTTACTTAAACTGTTTAAGTAAGGACAGGTATACATCATTATACTACACACTAGGAAAATAGCTACAATAAATCAGTGTTGATGTCACTAATAAACTGGAGAAAGGCCGGTTATTCTCTAGTGAGACTGTAATTCAGATGTGACATTTGAAGTATTGGCAGTAGTTATAATAGAGTGTTTTTTCCCTCAAATACTACTTTCTCGGGGGACTGGTGTTATCGCTCTAGGTCCACTTGATGAGTCTGCCCGTAATTGGATCAAAATCAGCCATTACTCTGTCAGAAATCTGCCATTATAGAGAAAAGAAAGACATGCAAATATAAAAATTAAAGAAACACTTCTTTATTCTAAAATTGTCATCATGTGTTTCTACAGGATCCCATAAGTCATGCCACATTCAACAGATTTAAAAAAAAGTAGTATCCCTGATGTGTGTGTGTTTCACTGCATTTTCCATGTTTAAGCCAGTTCACCAAATACCTTAACAGCAGGAAATGTCTAGAAGAAAGAAAAAAAGATATCAAAGTCAAAATATGAAAGAAATTTGGAAAATCAACTGTCTGATTAGGAATCTTAAGTACTAACTGGACATAAACACGACTGTCCAATTCGTCCAATAGTCCTTAGCAATAATAACTTCATACATAACTCAGTTAGCTAGGATATCTTTATTTTATAATGTTTACACTCCAACAAACAAGATCTTGCTGACAATTCATATTTATAATAATGGTAGAGAATAGTGAGAGAATAGTGAGAGCAAAGAGCAACTTGCATGGCTCCTGCCTTCTTTTACATTACACTTATTTTAGGACTAAAATGTAACTCACTTCTTTGAAATGTTAATGTTAGCTGTCGAGGGAAATTGCCTGTAGTTAAAACAGTTTTAACATGACTTATAGTAGGTTTTATCCAGGTGGTTGACTAAGGTGATGTTCAAAATTATATTTTATGTGAAATGTTTTTTAAGTAATCTATTTGGATTGCTTTTTAAATTAAATTTAATATATTGTCTTTTTTTATGAAACCGAAATTAAGGTATTCAAGAAATCATAAAAGATTATGAGCATTTGTGATTGCAGGAGGTAATGACTGGTTCCAATCCCATACCTCTCTGACATCTATATGAGAGGTGAGGAGTAAAAAGATTTTTAAAGGGCCAAATCAGTAATGGAATCCAGATCATAGGAGCAGCCTCTACTTACTCGGTGCTTTCTATTTGTTCAGTCTGGTGTTGATTTTAGTATACTCCTCAAAGGGGAGATGAAGCTTATTACAACACAAATCTATACAAATTGTTTTAAAATAACAGTCTTTGAAAATTCAGAATGTGATCAGTATTTAGCATCTGTAATAAATGCAATTTATTTTATTTTTTTCCATCAAATTTTGGTCGACCTTGATCTAAATTAGAGTTGAGAACTTTCTTGAACCACCCCCACCTTTTCACCACCCATGGTCCAATACTTTTGTTTTTTGAGTAAAAGTATTACAAGCGGGAAGGGATGTCTCAAAGATGATGTAAATGCAGACATTAGGTAGACAGCTAGAATAGAAGAGACATCTCTCAGGGCATACAAATGTGGAATTTGGTAGCCTAGTACTGCAAACTCAAGACAGACTTTCCAATTTCCACACTGCCCTGGAATATTCCTACTCCAGTGTTCTTACACCGCGGGCATATATGCACCGCAGTGTAAAATAATCAGTTATATCAGCAATTTTGGCTCATTACAGACTTGAAGCAATAGATGGCATAATGGTTGTTATATTCCCTTTCCAGGGAGAGTATATATATATATATATATATATATATATATATATATATATATATATAATTCAATTAGCCTGACAGCCGCCAAGCTCCGCTCTCCTCAAGCCGCTAAGCGAAGGCGGTTCGTGTGTAGGTTGCGAGCCTCTAAATTAATTCAAATCCTGACTTTCCGTTTTCGGTCAGAGAACACACAAACAACTTCTTGCTGGAGAAATGCTTTTTAATGCAGTTCAAAGCAACAAAACTCTACGTGTTTCAGGAGCTCACCGCCCTTGTTCACGAGTGAAAGTGTTAGACTCACAATAGGTTTTAAATAAACATGTGACATACTGGTGAATAGCAATAGAAAGCAGACTAGCGCTGCAAAATAAAATAAGGCATGAGGTTATGCCCACTTGGGCGGAATAACTCTGGGATTATGAAAAAAGGACTGACAAAAATAAGCCCACTGGGGCTAGATAACTGTATGTGCTTTATTTGAATCAGTAGAGTAAGGCTAAAACCCAGGAAAGGTTAACTAGCTTATAGCTAGCAAAAAAGTTCTGGTGAAATCCTGAAAATAATGACCTCGTTTAGAACACCCGACAATTTATTAATTCTTTGTATGCAACGGCGAGCATATGAAAACTGTCAAAATGTATTCTCTAGGATTTATATATTATGAGGCTGTATACCATAGGGAATATGGGTGCATGTTTTTGTTAGTAACTATTCACTTTTATTTTGTTTAGCAGCGCTAGTCTGCTCTCTATTGCTATTCACCAGTATGTCACATGTTTATTTAAAACCTATTGTGAGTCTAACACTTTCACTCGTGAACAAGAGAGGTGAGCCCCTGAAACGCGTAGAGTTTTGTTGCTTTGAACTGCATTAAAAAGCATTTCTCCAGCAAGAAGTTGTTCGTGTGTTCTCTGACCGAAAACGGAAAGTCATGATTTGAATTGTTATACATATATATATATATATATATATATATAGGAAGACAGAGAAAAGCAGAAAGGAAGGAAGATAAAGATAGGTAAAGTGTGAGATATTATTTATTTATCTATCAATTTCCTAATTTATTCAAAATAAATCACTGTACCTGACACATGTAGGAAGTATAACATGTGTTCCACACTCTCAGGGGCTACATCTAGCAGTGGGCTTCTAACAAATAAACTTCAAGCTTCTACACTTATGAGTTTTTAAAATTAAGCACAGTTCCTGTCAGATGTAAAAATTATAAAATATGTTCCACTCTCTAAGGACTCATACGAAAAAACTTTAGGCATCTCTGCTTATGTCTCTTTTTCAAATTAACCACTGTACTTGACAGATGTATAAAATAAGCTTCCCGCTCCACGGGGGCGCCACCTACTGCCATATTTGTGTTCTGCCACATCTGTTCCCTTCGGAGGGGGTCTTGTGCTCTACATCCCCACGCAAAGCGAGGCCCATTATGTTTTCCATTGGAAGCAGCCGACTGCTTGTCTCAGCTCAAGGAACCAGGCACACAGCTGGCCACCTCTGGCGCGAGCATTTTTTTTTTAACAAGGAAATAAATCTCCTTCCCCCGCTGTCCTGGTCTAAATTGATAAAAACAGCATACTCAGCAAAAGTGAAGATCAGCCTGCAAGGAGACTGCAGCAGGTGTAGCCCGTGGAGTGAATTATTAACACTGAAATGTAACTCTATGAATGTGTTTTATTCAGCCAGTATGCAGTACCCAACACCATGGTTGTACAATGTCTACATGATATAATGTTGTACAGTCCTGGGTTAGTCCTCTAGCCAGATTCAGTTTCTATAAATACCGAGGTGTAGGCACATACATAAATGCATACATATATAGAAGGCAGATGAGTTGCAGAAGATTAGTGGAAATAAAGTGATGTGTCCAAGATCACACAATCAGCGGTAATAGAAAACTATCAGTTTAAAGAAAACCTGTCCGGCTCCCTAGCAGGCGACACAATCAATGAACCGAAGAACAAACATATCTGAGTCCAACAAAGCTCGATTTGTTTGCCAGGAGACTTACACTAGCAAAAATGCACATTTTGTGCTAATGAAAAAAGTTAACTATATTTAGGTAAATGCATCTCGGACTTGAACATGGAGTTATTATGCTAAATACAATCTGGCACAGTTTGCCAAGGTTGCTAATAGAAGAGGAACCCCAGGGCAAGGAAAGAGGCAAGTGGGGGCGACTCCATTGCCAGATGCAAAATGAAAGTGGTCTATCAACGGCAAGTGAAACTGGGGGAACCCAAACTATGAAGATATTTTGTAATTAACAGAACTAAGGAAAAGGATTTGTGCCACTTTTACATCTTCAATAACTGCTCCGATCGCAACACAAGAGCTGAGTGGTAAATGTACTGGAAACATGTCACCCCTCTTCGAGGAGCCATTGAACCGCAGGAAGAGAAGTGGACGATGGGATTAATACACATGTTTGGTCAATATAATTAGACAAACTTATTCACCTTGGAAATGCAAGTTGTGTGATAATCTTGCGTCATCAGTTTTTTTCCCTGGACACATTTATAAAACCAGGCACAATTTCCCCCCGAAAAAGTCCTGAAATGTGTGAAAACTATATGGAAATGGCCGCAGAAACACTTACTTCCGGGTTATTGCTCTTTCCAAGCCACGCACATTGTAATGATCTGACCATAATACTTGCCTGGTTATTCCATCACTTCTGATTATTGCCAATTCAAGTGCAATATTACTGCCTGTGGAGTTCATCAGCCTTTGTGAGGGGGTCTTTAGTATCTCCTTTGTGAAAAATGTCCTTGAGAATCATGAAAAAATACAAAGATATAATATTAATTTTCATGGTCACATCAGTTCAGAATGCGAGAAAAAAAACATACATCCTTCTGCTTCTGCCGCCTCATGCCTTGGAGCTGCTCTGCTCCCTGGTCCTAGCAGACACTGGGACAGCAGCAGACTCCACATCCAATCCCTGTGCTGCTCTCATGCTGCATGGGCAAGAACAATGAGATGATGGACGGAGCGCTGAAACTTTAAGGACACTCACCCCCAGTCACAGATCTGGGTTGAATCCATCATCATTCTTTTGCTCACTTCGCCACCCCAGTTCAGACCCAGTCATATGCAAATCCGTCTTGACCCTGTGCCTCATGGGAACAGTCCAGCCCGAACTACCAAGCCAGGTCTTCCCTGGACCAGAATCAAGCATCCTGGGACCAGTTTTGAGGTAACACCCTCATCAGCCGGGCTAGCTCGAATCCAGTGGCAAAGTGAGCTAGAGACCCACATCTGGGCATACCCTGCCAACTTAGGGCGATCAAGCTAACAGAATAAGATGATGGACGAGAGCGTGAGAGCATAAGACCAGTGCAGGGATTGACCTGAATGGGCTGCTTTGATGCTCTGCTCAGGTACTGTTTCTCCAACCTGACTGTACAGTACATCCAGGTTGGAGAAACCTAAATGCGCATATCTGTTTGGCTGGCCTAAAATAGCCGGCGAAACAGACATGCACAGTTAGCAGTGCACATCAATCCGCCACCTCGCATTGCCCGGCCACACCCATCCCCACACATGTTGGCTCAGCCAGCAGACGAAAATGAAAACACTATTGTTTTATTCTTCAACTGCTGGCTGAGCCAGTGGGGCGACGCTCCTCCGCCATTGCAGAGGACCTGCCGCTGCAGGGTTGTATGTGTAGGTGGTGAGGGTGTGAAGCGCTGTCAGTTCTTTGCTTCATCAGTGGAATCCCAGCATCCTTGTTACCACTCAACCCACCGTAGCGAGATTTACCTACACAACCTCTCCTTGTCTGGTCCACCACAAGGGCAGAAAAATATATATAACTCAAAGAGCTACATTGGATCATCCAACCTGCCAAGTAATCTGAGTATTAGTAAAGATGTTAGATGTACGGATAAGGGTTACACATGCACACTATGGAGAGGCCAAGGGAAGGGTAACAGATGTACTGTATAGAGAGGAATACGGGGAGGGTTAGACATGCAAGCTACGGAGGGTCATCCGTGGAACGGTTACAGATGCACGCTATAGAGGGGGCGACAGGGAGGGTTAGACATGCAAGCTATGAAGGGTCATCCGTAGATGGGTTACAGATGCACGCTATAGAGGGGGCGACAGGGAGGGTTAGACATGCAAGCTATGGAGGGACATACTCGAAGGGTTACAGATGCACGCTAGTGGAAAGCCGCGGTGAAGGAATATAGATGTGTGCTATGGAGGGGCCAAAGTGTTCAGGAAGATTTTGAATTGATGTGAGTATGCTGGTGGTACTATGCATAAAGTGCATATAGCGATGTTCTCAATGAGGGAGCACTTTGCAGTTCACACTCCGCGCCACAAACCAGGAGATGGAGGGGAGTCTTATGAGTTCATCAGGAGTAGATGGTAGAAGCCGGGGTTCCCCTTATCAATGAGAGGTGAGATGCGCCTTGGAGAGATGTGTCTTCAGAACATGGACATCAATTCAGAACATTCCAGGGACTGAAGAAGGAACATCACACACTCTTTAACCCCTGGTAACATCACAATGTAGAGGCCTTTTAACACCCTTAGTAAGTTGACACCTCCTGTCCCCTCCTCTGGGGAAGGAGTGAAATCTGTAGAGTGTAAACCTAGATTTTTGAACCCTTGTCCTGCCGAGTGCCACGGAAAGACCCATGGGTATCAGAGGGGCACGCGGACATGCTCAGCCATGATGCTCAGAAACCTGAGTGCGTAGTATGAGGGCTCTAAGTTTTCCTTTCTTACCCTCCTGTACTTTCAGCCTGGGTTCCCCTTGGCCCTGTGAGTTGCACTGTCTACTACTCCTCCCTACTACTGTCAGTGTGAGTGGACTGATTGATGACGTGCATTGTCCAACAGAACAGCAGGTGTCTGCTTGGCAATATTGCATTGGTAATGTTTACCTTGTACCGCAACGAGTAAATTATGCAACTCTGGTACATTTTATGGACCATCTTAAACATTTTGCAAAGATGTCACAGAACATTAACTTTGGAAATAGCAGAGAGCCCTGAAATGAATGTCACATGGATGCTATGCCGGAGAACCATGGTAATAATATGCCATAAACTGCTCTAATAATATGGATACTATAGCGAATGAGACAAAGCCCTGCATAAACAGACCCAAGAAATCTCTGCTTTGTACAAATCTGTGTGATTGTGGAAGGTAATGCACTGTGACATCTTTGTGTAATGTCTAGATAGATCCAAATAGGATTTCCATTCTCCACAGAATAGGGTTTTGTTCTGCAACGGTAGGGCTTCCTGAAAGTGCGCGCATGGGATGCTGAACTCCCACTCAACGCTGCTAATCCTATCTGGAGGCCGCCATTTTGTCGTAGAAGGAAAATGGGGAATTACGTGCCAATGAATATAAACATTGGCTGCTGATCACAGTACGCTAGTCTTCATTGCTATTGTTACAATTATCACAATTGCTACAATAAAAATAATAATTATTATAATATTCACAACTATGCTACTACTGTTAAGACTACTGTACTATGACTGCAAGTAGTACCACCAGTAAGAAGAAATAGAATGCTAACAATGATTTTGGTTTTGTGGGCGCTGCCACAGATTTTGATGGTTTTGTGGGCGGAACGAAAAGATTACCTGGTTACGGGGGGGGGGGGGGGCTTCGAACCTGCAACATGAGACCTCAACCGTGTGCCTAGCTCACTGAGCGTGGATGTGCTTATTGAATTATTACTGTAAATATTTATTCATTTGTTGCATTGGAAAAGCACATCATGCAGCTAGAAGCTAAACGCCCCCGTGCAGTGATCTGTAGGTGGAGAAGTTTACCTTGCTAAGAAAAGACACTCCTCGAGAGATCTGCAACTGGCCTTAGGAGGGGAAACGGCCACTACAACGCGTCCGTTTCCACGGAAACATTAACCATGCATGCATTACAATGCATGCGTGGTTACCACGAAAGCTTTTACCACGCATACCATTACTACGAGGTACGTAGTAAAGGCATGTGTGGTAAAGGGTAACAAAATAAAGTGGGGCTTGGGGGGTCTCCCCCCAAAAAAAGAAACTCACCTCAAAAAAACGAAGAGATGTGCAGGCAAATGGTGTCTTTTAAGAGGAAACGGAAAGAAACTTCCGCTTCCTCTTAACGACGTACAACGTCACCACGGAAGTATTAGAGGAAAAAGCTATTCATAGAAAACCCATTCCATTGTAACGCTTGCGTGGTAAAGGCATGCGTTGCAACGGAATTCGTTGTAAGAACACATATTCCCTTAGGAGTATGACTAGTGAGTTGGAAAATGGAGTTAGTAATATCTTACTGCAAATCCTAAATGCAACTAGTTCTCCTATTGCACTTAAAAAAAGGTACTGCTAGAACAGATACTACTATACTCTTACTACTACGATCTTTACCACTACCTTTACAACTATAATAATTATTATCCATCTAATAATTAAAAGGATTCTGCAATCCTTGTATAAAAAAATCCCAACTGGAAATGACAAAGCCGCTCAACTGTAATAAGTTATTACAGGTGAGTTTTGACATCACAAAGCCTGTTGCCAGAGCCAGCGGCCAAGGGGAAAGGCAGGTCAGGTCACAGAGCATAATTAAGCAGCTGCTTAAAGAACAAAAATGAAAAATGCTTTTTCTTTCTTCTGTGTTTTTCTTACTGTACAGTGACAAGCAGAAACGAGATATTTATGGAATAGGGTTTTTTTTTGCACTCCTTAGATAGTTATAGAAAAGTTAGAATCTTTCTGCATGTTTTTACATATTCCAAGATGCTGTGATTTAAAAAAAAAAAGTCTGGCATATATTAAACTGATTCTAATATCTTTCTGCAACAAATATCTAACAGCTTTTTTGATGTGATTCATTTTGCACTAGAGATTCAACTTTTACTGTCCTTGTTTGCAAATATGTTCTCTCTTTCATATGAAAGACCTACGCAATAAGGGCTTAAGTGGTTTGTGGAAAAGATAATGGTGTAACCATGTATTATGAGGAATAAAGTACCCCTGTCGTGCATGCTAAGGATATGACAAGTACCTCAAAGTTCCATAACCTTATAAAGTAACTCATCCTTTGGATTCATTCCACCATTGAACACCTCTATGATGTAATAGCACTATAATGTACAGCAGGGGCTACTTTATCATATATATTATCATTGTAATCGAATAGAAAAAATAATAACTACAATAATTATATATGGGATGCTGTCTTTTTTTATTCCATTTTATGCCTCTATCTATGTATATCTCATTCTCACTCTCTTCCTCCTCTTTGTGCCAATCCTGTTTTTCTCGTTCTTGCCTATGACCATACTCTGCAAACACCGGCACAAATTAAGCACTGTTAAATGTGCCGAGGTGGCACGGAACAAAAGATAACTGCAAATGCAGCTCGGTTCCAATCTCTACGAGTTGTTTCCTGTCTTTCGCCCCTGGCAAGATTCCTTCTTCAGCAGGGGACTCTCAGCCACAATTTGCATAGTAATTTTACTATCAGGGAAAGATTTGTAATCTTAGGAAGTCAATTATGTCGCTTGCTCATAAAAAACGATGTGAAAAGGAGACTAAAAAAGGCCGAGAAATAACATTTATTTTAAAGAAAGCAACCTTAAAGGATTCTCTTCTCCTGTTTGTGTTTTTTAGGTGATCCCACGCATGAAACCGCCCCACCTCAGTCCCTGAAAAAGGATGTGGAAA
Source organism: Lissotriton vulgaris (assembly GCF_964263255.1). NCBI lineage: Eukaryota > Metazoa > Chordata > Amphibia > Caudata > Salamandridae > Lissotriton > Lissotriton vulgaris. Next base: position 240,288,443 of record NC_141689.1, on the reverse strand, counting down.
ACATGGGAAAAGGTAAACAAAGGGAGCTTGGGCGATCTGGAAAGGGCCCTAAAGCAGCAGGGCCAGGCATCATATTTTAAGGCCTGACAAGGGGTGTATGAATAATATATGGAGCCACGGCTGCAAAATAATTGAGATTAATGCGTACATATCAATCAATACATGGCACGGTAATGCGATACTTTAAAATAATATATTACATCGATTTATATTCATGGATTTCTGCACTTAGTTGGAAACACTTTTTAAGCTGGTAAAATATTTTGCCTCGCAATGATGAATTGGCAGGCGCGGGGGCCACTGGGGAGTTATTTGTATACATTAGAGGAGTGAACCCTTTTCCTTCTTTTCACAGAGGAGCTGCAAAAGGTCTTGTTTGAGCAGATAGACCTGCGGAGGCGGCTGGAGCAGGAGTTCCAAGTGCTGAAGGGCAGCGCTTCATTCCCCGTTTTCAGTAAGGCGCTTTTTTTTTCTAAGCCCACTGGTGTAACACGTTTAGCGTAGATGCAGCTGTGATCATGGGAAGGGGTGCATGGGCCGATTTGTTTATAGTACAAGACAACACACTAATGAAAGCTGCACGCCTGTGTCCGTCTGTCCGTCTAGCGCCGAAGCCAAGAAAGCGCTAACAACAAGGCGCAAGACATGAGCAGACAGGAGGCTGGATGCAATTGTTATAAAACAGTTAAAAGGACCCTCCCATTCATTAGCAAACCAATTTGTTCAGATTCTATAAATATGCGGAAATAAACGCGTTGTAGGTTTGAACTTGTAGAAATGTATCACATTTCGACTCGTTCACTTAACCATTTCCTCTCGCGCCCCCAGTCACTCTCTCACACACACACACACGTACACACTGCATTTCTATGCCTTTGGCGCGCTCAATGTTTCGCCAGCTGTGCACCCCTTTTATGTTCCTCCCCATAGAATCATACTTACAAATGACACAGTCGTTTTGTGCACTCTGCAGAGGCCAAAGAGGCCAATAATTGAATGTGCATGTACACTGACCACTGCTTTCACCCTCAAGTGCTTTGGTATGAAATGTATGTACCCTATTCGAAACATTTGTCCTCACTACAAACTCACACACACAGAGGCAAGACAGCTTACAGTTTGCATTACAATACTTATATGTTGCATGAAAAACAAAACTACAGAAACATCTGGGGAGAAGCAAATCCTCCTGAATCACTGGCTCGGATTACCCTGGAGTTCTTTTAAACAGTGAAGAGAAAGACAGTGGGCCTCATTTATGAGAAATGACGCATCGCTGCGTGAAAGCAGCGATGCGTCACTTCTCAATGCGCACTCCTTGCGACATTCCTGATGTGTCATATTTAATGTATGACGCATCATGTTGCAAGGAGTTACAGATACGTCAGTATTTCTGACGTATCTGTAAGCGCAAAAGTGACGCATTGCTGGAGTGTGTCACAAAAGTGGCGCAACTCCAGCAATGCGTCCTTTCACATGGGGCTTGTCTTACGCCTGCTGTGAGGCAGGCGCAAGATTTTGACCCAACGGCTTTCTGAAAGTGACGCATTGAAATCTCATAGTTTTCACTGCGTCACTTCTACAACCCTTCCGTGCGTCAATAAGCCCCCCTTGCATACATTATACCTGGCACAGGTATAATGTGGCGCATGGGTTTACAAAGTGACGCATCTACCTAGATGCGTCACTTTGTAAATATGGCGCAACAAGGCGCATTTTTTACACCACTGGTGCGTCACAAAAAGTGACGCACAAGCGGCATAAAAGTGACGCACAGCCTCATAAATGAGGCCCACTGTTTTTACCTGTAATGTTTAAGAACATAAGGCCTGGAAGGCACCTGTTTCAACGTCTGTTTTTAATTACTGCCAGGACTAAGTACTGGTAGGACCCGGCCCACTTTCAGCCCTACCCATCTGTCCTCAGCCCCTGCAAAGGGAATCAGATCCTAACTAGGGAGAGAGTATATCAGAACAAACAAAACTGCCCTAGCCCTCAAAACAATGGTGAGAACATTAATACTATTATTGTGTGGCTAAGCTTGTTTTAGGAATATTTTTAAAGGCCAGTATGGTTAACTCATATTTTACTAACAAACAAATGCCTGTGCAATTCTTTAGTTGTAGGAAATGAGCACCCCAAGAAAGGCCTCAGCCACTCCCAAAGCGCACCCGCACAATAGAAACACTTTTATAGACTCTAGTAAAGAACTTTATAATTAAGTGTTTAAGTTCATCATCATCATCTTTTTTTCCATTTTGTAAAAAAAATCATAAAAGCACATTTAAAAAAAGACCCTCATATAACAAAATACAAATATTAAAACAAATAAAACCCCATCCTCACTAATCCATAATTAATTTCTATGACACAAATTCCCATTAATTAATAATGTACAAAATTAGTTATTCAGAAATCTTAAATAAAAACGGGTTATCAATGATACAAAGAAAATCAAGAAATAAATATTTTTCTTAACCTCAATGCCTATGCCATAACATTTTAAACTGCTACTTAAAACAAGTGTGAATCAAGACGCTGTAAAAAAATAACGTCCTTATATGATTTAAACAAATTTCCTCTAAGCACAGGACGTAGGAAACGTGAGCGATAAGAGTCATAAAGAGGACAATATAACATAAAGGGGATTATTTATGAGCCCTTGCGTCACTTTTGTGCTGCTGATGCATCACTTTTTGAGACGCACCAGTGGCGTAAAAAGTGCAGCATGTTGCGTCATATTTACAAAGTGACGCATCTAGCTAGATGTGTCACTTTGTAAACCCCTGCGCCACGTTATACCTGCGCCAGGTACAATGTATTCAGGGTGGGCGTTCCGACGCAAGTAAGCCCCGTAGAAGTGGCGCAGTGAAATCTATCAGATTTCACTGCGCGACTTCTCGAACGCAAATGCTTCAGTATCTTACGCCTGCATTTACGGCTTAAGACTGATTCAATTCAGAAAAGGGGGTGGTGATGGACAGAGTATCTGAATTAAGCAGAATACTACTACCCAGTCAGCAGATCAGGGCTTAATCCATCACCGTTTTTTTAGCTCACTGCACCATCCCAGCTCAGAACCTGGCTACATGCAAATTAGTCTGTCCCTGGCCCAGTGCATCATGGGGACAGGGCAGACCCGGTTCTGAGGGCTGACCAGGTGGACATTCGAGTGCCTGGCGTCGTGGGCGATGTGCCAAATACGCCGTCACCCCCCTCCCGCGGTCTATGGGGTGAATTTTCATCTCTTTTGAAGTGCACTCAATTTTTTGTCTCTGACCTAGAGACCAAGAGGGTGTGTGCGTCCCGCTTTTTTGTTCGGTGAGGCCCCCCTTTTTGTTGCACTTCACAGACACTTTTTCACTTTCAAGTCCTTTGGTAGGGTGGGCCTTAGCGTGCCCATACCGCCGGGGTTTACTCACTCTAGGTCCAGACGAATGCCAGGTTAACTATACCAACATCGGCAGAAACATGTTGACCAATCACTTCTTCACTTAATGTTATTGGAAACAGACCATCCAATTTAGTTGGCCTTGTTTGCCAACACATTTTTTAACCTTGCCCTTGATGATCATCCATTAAATCAATTTTTGATACATACAAGGCATTTTTAACTCACCACCTCACTCTGTTCACTTAACCCACCACATAGCCCTCACATCTTCACATTACCAGCTCCGCAGCAAATCTGGCGTTGTAGCACACTGGGGTGACATTCGGTCACACCCAGTGGGGCCCGATGATGAAGCATGTCACCGACCAGGTCGGTGAGTGAGGGCTTCTAAACAAACCTAATGGGCTTTGTTGGTTTCTTGTGCTCCCTTACTTTTGTATCTAAAAACCAAGGAACACTCTTTTGTTGTTTTTCCAGTTATAGTGGGGACTAAGAGTGTTCACTCCTCTCCCTACCTCTCTTTTTGTTGATTTGTCATTATCTATGATGTTCAGAGGTGTAGTCGCAAACAGCACAGTAACTACTACATTGTGTAACGTGAAATGAAGATGCTCCCTCGAGGCTACAGGGGTCTGAACGCAACACGCTGTCGCTGTTTCTAGTTTCTTTGTCCTGGTATTGTTTGTAAGCATGTAAGGCTGTCATATAAACTAGTGTAAAGAAAATCACAAAATGTACGTTTAGCTACTTAGGCAAACAAACAGGACTAGGTCCTGTATGCTCACAACTAGCTGTTTGTAGTAAGACCACCGGGAAAGCCCAAATCTGGACTGCAAGGTGCATGGCGTGGGCTATTTGACCCATGAGAGGGATATATTTGACTAATCCCCAGTTCTCTTTTTAAACTCTATCTCTGAGGCCACCAAACAAAGCTTACAAGGACCCCTAGAGATTGTTTTACTTATCACCACCATCACACTTCCTTTGCAATCTTCCCCTCACTTACCCTCTTCCATCGCTCATCTTTGAGGAAACACCTCAGCTCCTCCCCTCAGGGGTGTTGTAGCCCACACCATGGACCTTGCAGTCCAGGTGAGAGGAGGGAATCCAAGGATAAAGCATGTCACCCTCGGGTGAGTGAGGGTTCTTGTCCTAAAAAGATTTCTACCGAGGCCTGTTTGTTTGACTACGTAGACAAATATACATTTTGTGATTTTCTTTTTATACTATGGATCCATACGTTATTGGCACGTCTGATCCCATTTAGATCCTCTGTGTGGAGATAATATAAACCAGTGTACCAGCCCAGCTCGGTACTCTGTTCTTCTAAATGTTACTATATGTTGCAGACTTTTAGAACGTGCAGGTAGAGTAGTTTATGTATTCTTGAACAGACTGTTCGAGATTTTGGATATTGAGCAACCCAATATTCTTTCCTAATCCAACACTCACCCAAAGAGAAATAATATTTTGGTTGTTAAACATATCACTGTATCAGATGGAACTGGTAGTCTGTAAGGTGTGGAGTTAGACGACTTGTTGTTTGCCAGGATGTGTACAGGGTTAGTAATAGTTTGTTTTCATATTGTGTGCACAAAAATGTAAATTCTCCAAACGTTCTGCAGGCGGAAGTTTGACAGGAAAACTGCATTCCAAGATGGCCACAGGCCACCACTTTCACTCTGTGTGGATCAAAATGCATGGGTGTTTTATCCTGGCAGCCTTTCATTTATTTTCATGCGGAGTCCTCTGCGTTTGAATTGGAGACAGGTTTAGGCGTCCCCTTGGTACGATAGTACTGCGTGTTGGCTATGGTGTTAGAGATTGCAGAAATTATTATTGCTGCAAGGAAGTGTTGAGATGTGTTTAGTTGCAGGAAAGCAACTCTAAATATGAGTGGGCCTGCTAGTGACGCACCATGTAGTATTCCAGCTTCGGAGAGCTGCATAACCGGAAGTTGCTTTACTGAGGATGAGACGTATTCTTACCTCCAGGGCCGGACTGGGAATCAAATCCGGCCCTGGCAAAGTGGTCGACCAGCCCTTCTCCCCCCCTCGGGGGTTCGGGGTGCCACCAAGCTCTCTGCCAGGGCCGGTTTTCGGCCAATTTTGTTACAGGGCCGATTATGCTGCAAAAACGGCCCTGTAACAAAATCGCCCCCCATGCGCCCAAAACCGGCCCTCACCCGTGCGGCGCACAGGGGATTGCCCGGTGCCCGCTACGGCCAGTCCGGGCCTGCTTACCTCTTGACGTGTGAGGTAGAATCAAATCTGTACTTGTAAGGCGGGTATTCTCATCTCATCCTGCGCACCTGCGTGCGCGTGTGTGTACGCGCACGTGTGCGTCTACACTCATTTTCAAGAATATCACAGCTTCCAGTCTGCACTATGACCATTTTTTTGTAGGCTATTCCAGCATTTTTACTTTAATATAAATATTAAAGTCGATGGACATGTTCTTGTTTTTTTCCATTAGTAGGGACTTTCAGTTTATAGCTAAGGAAAATAAGGCTTTGGGAGATAAAGGGGTGTATTTATGAGCCCCTTGCGCCGTAGGTGCACTGACAGCGCAACTTGCTGAGTGAAATTTACAAGCACACGTAAAGCCACCCCACTTGGCTTTACGTGTCCTAGCAAATTTTGCCCCATTTCATGCAACACGTTGCGTGTTAGGAGCATGACACTGAGTTGCTGTGGGTGTTCCCATGCAACACCCATGTCCACAGATGCATTTCCAGATATACTAGCAATCGTAAACCTGGGAATGCGTCAGAATGCTATGCCACCCCCAAGGGTGGTGTAGCGATGCGCAACAAGGGGGAATGTCTTCATTTCTCCTCGTTTTTTTTTCTTTCAATGCGTGCTGCATTCTACAGCATACATTGAAAGAGGAAATCACCTCAAGTGATTGTTTTTGTGCAGGAAGGTGCCCCTTCCTGCATAAAAACAATCTCCCCATGACGCAGGCATCCTTGCACCACGGTGAATGGTGCCGGCGCATGGCAGCATTTTGTGCGCCAGCGCAGGGAAGTGCACAGAGATGCAACATGTTGTTGTAAATATGTTGCATCCTTGTGCCTCGAAACAAACGCAGCGTGGCGCAGGAAAATAACTTGTGGCACCGCGCTACATTAATATAAGCTCCATGGATTTGCCCAAGATCACACATTCTTCCAAGTGGGAAGACTGCATTAAGGGGCTAGATTTCCAAAGTTACGAAGCTGAGGGCTAAAAGAGTAGAGTGTAGCTCGTCTGAGCCACACTGTCCATGTTCCTTTTCCTCTCTACTTTGCTTTTTCCCAGAACTCAATAAACTGGCTCCGAGTGGTGTTTGCAGAAGCCTCGTATTGCAGTGTGTTTTACTTCTGCCCTGCTTTTCAAGAGCCTTGCATGCATTATGTCTGTCATGCAAGCGAGTTCCTGCTCAATTCCATGCACAATAAATTACCTTGTTACATATTTATTCTGAGGGCTTTCCTCTCCTTCCCTATGCTTCTCCTGTGGGCCGATACTTCTACCTGAGGCCACAGTAGCCGCGACCTCTTTTCTTAGCTTGTCTTCAGGGATACAGTTATCATTAGTGCAGCAGGTGCAGTTTCTCCGGGGCCCAGGGTTATGAAGGACTTACTGCACCCGAGATATGCCAGTCTTTTAATACCCAGTTTAGGGAGACGTAAATGCTACATTTCTTGCATGTTGCCCACTGACGCCCTTTCTTAGGCCCCCAGCGTAGACAACAGCTGGCGACGAGGCCCATGATTTTATTTTATTTTATGTAGTTTATAAAGCGCACAGCTACCCCCGAAGGGGTGTCCCGGCGCTAGACTTTATTTCAGCACGGGGCCCCTCCAGCTCGGCCTTGGTCACCGAATGCTGAAATGTCCTTCATCAGCCTGATGCAAAATAGAATGTGCCAGTCCTTTCAGATGGCATCGCTGTTATTAGCCGTGGACACAGGTGGCAGTGAGGGACGCAGATTCCTGCTTCCCTGAGATGTCTGACCCACATCCAGATTAAATTACAATTTTGAAGAAAAAAGCACCTTTTTTAAATCTCGTTTCCGAACGTGCTCTTCATAAGTTAGTGCGCTCTACTATGACGAGGTGAGAGGCTTGAAACTCTGAGGGCGATACACTTGTGAAGAGAAGTGTTCTCACAGTGACCTCTAGTGGCTGCTTTTGGAATAAAACACACATGCCAATGCGTGCAAATGCTTTCAAAATAGTTGAATTTGCAATTAACGGGGATGCGTACTCGCGGTGTGTAATTCGTATTGCAGCTTAATCCTTGATAGCACTTTGTACAACGTTATGACACTGTATCATCGATTATTTCAGCCTTTGGACTTGTTATCAGTGGAGGCTAGTGATTATTTTTCATTCAAAAAGCTTTATTCGAGGATTATAGTGATTTTTGAAAGTGGTGAGGCGTAAAAGTCATATTCGACTTTTACGGAGTAACTAAAGTGAGTGGCACAAACTTACTCAAGAGGTTTCTTATTGAAGAAAATTGTTTCCACATTCACCAGGCAGGCAGATGTATGCAGACGGGCCATGGCATAACCCACAACATACATCTGAAGAAGTGGGAAGGCATCTTAAATGAGTAAATGAAGGCTATAGAAATCATGCTATACTCTTCAGGCGTACACTACAGAAGCCCTTGAGTGACTAACTGGCCACTGTAGAAAAAAGGCCTTTTTTATGAGCAGAAACCTAGTTCATGGCTTCTAGGCAGCAATGCGCCAGAAAACCTAAAATAGAAAAGAACATTGCATTGGCATTCATCAGGTGGGCAGGTGTATCCATACGTGCTTTATGCGCCAATAGCAAGATCAGTCACATTTAAATGTTTTGAATTTTTATGCATGATGTTGAAATTGAGCTTTGTACCCATATTATGGTGACTAATGCCAGGGTCTGCCAAATGAAATGATGGTGTATGGGCTACTATGAAGCAATTATGCCAGGAGCCTTGTGGGGTCAGTTTGTCCATACCGCAATACACCAAGTCAGCTGGTGTAGTTGTATAAAGAAATGGTGCTTTTTAGATCATAAGCACAAGGAGCAATGCCTCCTGTAACCAGAAAATTATCACCTCGAACCCTGATTAAAATGTACTTACCTGTTTTAGAAATGGACTGAGCTTCATCTCACCTCTGTGGTAGTGTTTCACAATAAACCTGTTTCCGTCAACTTTGTGCGCAGTTTTTTCCGGCCCTCGGTATGAAAGTCATTTGGTAATTTGCTGAAATTAATGGGGAAATCTCCCAGGCACTCTCTGAAACCTACAGCGTGCATGTTTCATTCAAGTGAAACATGCGCACTGTATCTGTTTACTGCATGTGATCCGGCGTCAGTGATGAAGCTTGTCAAATGCATTGCTTCCAATCCGAACCCTCACTGGTTGACACACTGCTTTGGGCAGCCTGAAGCACCCCAGTGCAATCAGTCAGAGAGGCAGGGCCGGACTGGCCAAAGAGGGCACCGGGCATTTCCCCAGTAGGCCGCTAGGGGGGAGACTGGTTATGGTCCCCTGGGGGGCCGTTTTTGTTACCGGGGATCGGCAATATCAGCCCCCGTAACAGAATAGGCTGAAACCGGCCCTTGCACACTGCCCGGCTGTACTCCCCCTCACCCCAGGGGGGCCGGCTGAGCAGTTTGCCAGGACCAGTTTCTGTTCCCAGTCCAGCCCTGCAGAGAGGGTGGGGTTCATCAAGGGAGAGGAGTGGCCCTACGCTTCGCCAGGTCGCAGAATCAAGGGCTTAAATCAGACAAGCCCTGAAAACCCTGCGACATGCAGTAAGTGCATGAGCCTGTCCGTGCTGTGACTGCCTGACCTTTGTTGGGAGCAAGGGTCAGACGCTATGCTGATTGCTGAGCAATCAAGACTTACTGCAGGTAGGATTCAAGTATTAAAAAAACGAGAGGCAAGAAATATCGGGGGCATACCCCCACGACCTTTAAAAGAAACCGCCCCTGTTTTCCGTTACTGTAAAGAGAAAATGCGCTTTTCTAGTATTTTATAATGTTTTCAGACTTTTTATCAAAGTCAAAATATAGCTTTGGATGACTTTAATGCATCTGTGTTTTTATTCTTCTTTCAGATAATTTTCAAGAACAAATGAAACGCGAGCTGGCGTACAGAGAAGAAGTGGTGCAACAACTACAAATTGTAAGACATGTTCACTTGTTTTTGATTCGATTAATTTCTTTTCAATGTTTGCGTCAATTGCCTGGGATTTAAAGAGCGTCTGCAGTAAAGCACCTGGTCTCTGCCCTTTCATCAGACAGATAGGCTAATTACTCTCAGATGTAATCAGGCGCTAAGCAGATGTGCCCACACTCTGCATATCAGTGGTACTTCACAAGGAGAGAACACAACACAGTGCAAAGCAGATGTGCTCACACTCCACATATATAAGATACGTCACAAGAAGAAAACACAACACGGGGCAAAGCAGATGTGCCCACACTCCCCATATCAAAGGGGTTGTATGTGATTTCATAGGAAAACGATTTCATGAAATGCCATTACTGAATAACCATTTCACCTACACTGTTTAATGCAAATATTCAGAATGAATGGCATTTACCTTTAATAGAAACCAATTCATAGAATATGTTTTTGCTTGAAATAGGCTTTTGAATGCTTTTTATTTTTAAGTGTAAATGCAATGGTTGCCGGTCTTGCTTTCTGAAACAGTTTTGTCGAGGTTATTTACCTCAGTGCTTTACTTTAGGGGGCACTATATCATATTTATATCTTGTACAATATCAAACAATTACTTTGGCTGCTCTGAATTAGCTGACCATCACCACCTGTAAACACCAACCAACGCTAACCCCTCACAACACCTAAACACCATCAATCCCTGCCCCCTAAAACCACTCACCACACCTAAGCTACATTCACCTCTGAAGCCTAAAAGCCTTGTCTACCCCAAAACACCATCCCTGAACCATAAAATCAATCATTACCCCTAACTCACCCCATTCCAGAACCCTAAAACCCCTTTCTGCTTCTAAAACGGACCCATCCCATACCCCTTTAAACACCTTAGCACATCCAAAGTCCACCCATCCCTGCACCCTAGCAGACCCTCACCGCCCTTATTCACCAGCCATCCATGACCCAAAAGAACTCCTCATCATTCTAAACTACTCATCATTGTACCCTAAAAACCCCTTTTTGTACATTTAAACTTCATCCTTCCCTGAATCCTTAAAACCCCTCACCACCCTAAACTTCACCCCATCCTGAACCTTAAAATCTCTTCACCACTCAGCCGCTATCCATAATTGAATCTTAACAACCCTCGCCAGCCCTAAACTCCACCCATCCCTTAAACATAAAAATACCTCACACACCCAAAAAGTTGTAACGTATGGAAGTGTTCTTCCGATAGATAGGGAGCCTTTACATCTTTCCATTACGCGTGTGGTTGTGGTTCTTCGGTAGGTGCAATGTTCAACACATAATATGGTATCTAAACCATATATTATACCATTACAACAAATGTCCTGAACTGCTGGGGCTTTACAAGTACTAACATAAGACTCTTGTGCACTCTGTTGGCAACTTTGATGTACTGCACCCTGAACGAAGTTCATACTATCTGGTTGGCCATAATTTGAATGTTTTTCGCGGATTCAATAAACAAAGCATTGGAAAAATAATAACTTTGACTTGCATTTTGAGCCCTGACAAAAAAATCTAAGAAAATCCTGCTACATCTACTTCTAAGCGCTTTAATAAGAAAGTATGGAAGGTAGACCAACTTGCAGTCCAGAGTTTCTTAGGGAGAAGAGAAGCACTGTATATACCTTGTTGACAACAAAGGTTGTTTTTATCAGCAGAGGGGTGAAGACAGTGTTCCCTGCAAAAGGAAAACACACACTGTCGTAGCGGTCTTACTCCGGGACTCATCTTTATCGACCTCAGGCTTCAGGCAAAATGTAACATCTGTGAAGCATATTGGCAGTAGGTGAGACGTCTCTGGCAGAATCTCATGTGATAATCTGGGCGAAGGACCGCTCTTGCCAAGTAGCAACCCTTATGTACTAAATCTTATCAGAAATTAGAGTTTCTGACATAAGTTTAGGAAAGTCTGTGCCTTGAGGTGTACAAACATTTAAGGTAAAAGGACGTAAATTCAGACTACATTATTTCAACTATATGTCTGTATTTGTTCTTATTCAACCCTGACATGGTAAGAAGTAGACACTTGTTCCATCAGGTGGTATATCTATGTCATTAGTCGAATGACTTGATGCTTTCACAGATCTTAGAATTATATGGTCAGAGTCAGACGACATCTGCCTCAAATGGCTGACACGACAATGATTCTGCTTAAATCAGGAAACATGGTGACTTCCACTGTCTAAGATTGAGAATATAGTGACCTCCATTATCTAAGATAGGGTTGGACCTTTGTGGCTTTCCGTCAGAATCAGAGATCAGTGCTATAGCAAAATTGTATTTTTTTAAGGGTCCCAATCTTCTCAATATCTTGTTGAAAGATCAAAGGTAGAAGAGTGAAGGCTCTTCATAAATTCTTCTTAAATGCAACCTGCATATCACTGCACCGTCTTTACACCTGTTAGTGAATATTGAAAACTAAATAGGGTCTGATTAACAAAGGTAAACGTACACTTTTGTGTAACTTTGCATTATTTTGGTATTCACAATCTACATGTTAATAGTAAGTTTACGACTGCCACAGTCACGGAGAACCCCACGCATAAAAGGATAGGAGAGGTCTATCTTTTTATGTTCAGATTTCTCCGTCCTGACCGCGGAGTCTCCGTAAAAGTGGCACTATATGTGATTTTCTCTGTACAAGAGGACCATAACAAACACAGTTTACAAATTTCCAATATCATTCGATGGGAGGGCTTTCCTGGGTAGTAAATGACCTTGGACAGTCAGGCACCCAGTTTCCTCTCTGGAGTTTTGACATCAACTCCCCTGTTAATAACCACCGGGCAAAGAATGTCTCACAAATATTGAGTATTGTGTGCATGTAATTCTTACACAAGTCAATGGCTTCATTTATGAGTGCAAGGAATTTAAAAAAAGATGAGTGTGCACTAGTAAACTGTTGGTGATTTAATATTGTGCTCAAATAAATCCCAGGCACTAATGGATTTCCCACCCTGAAAAGGGGTTTGGGAAGGGTCAGAGATTTACCAGGAGTAAATCCCTTTCCAGAGTGGGACAGGGAAGGGAATGGCAATACCATCAAATATGGTTAGAGAGTAAGAGAAGGAATTTCAACATGAGTATCTGTACAGCACACTCCATCGCACATGTGGAAATGCCTCCTCAAAGGGGAACAAAGTGAATCCACAAAAGGTCCCCTGCAGTCCACCTGGAAACGTGACTGGGATAGTTTTCTAAGCGTAGTTCTGGAAAATGTCATGAAATCCTAAAAATCAATACTCGGCATTCACGTGAGGGTGTACATGTTATTACTTTTTTCATGACGTAGACACGCGTTTTGCATTTTGTATTGTTAGCCCATCAAAAAACAAGTGAGAACTTATTCAAGATTATCTTCCCTTTGCTGGCCTTTGACCTTGTGCTGCCTTGTTCCCTCCATAGCATATATTTAACAAAAGGATGCCATGCACAGGTGTATCAGAATCAGGTGGCTGCTGAATTTATTTTGATATAAAGTTTCACATTTAGTTGATGAACGTCTTTGCTGATCTATTCAACTTTTAATGTTTTTAACAGATTCCCTATGCAGCAAGCTTGATTAGGAAAGAAAAACTTGGGGCACATCTGAGCAAAAGCTAAGAGGTGAGTTATCGTGATGCCTTAGAGCTTAATACGTCATTTAAAGAAAAAAGATAATTCTCATTCGGTCCCCTAGAACCAAATGACCACAATAGGAGTTTTTGTCTAGATCAAGTCGAAAGGTCTAGAATATACAAAAAGTAGCCATACAAAAACATATATTTATCAGTCCTGAAATGGGAAGAGGGCAAGAAGTAGAAATGGCTGTGTTATGTATTTATGAATGGGCTATCTGGACATGTTGTGGAATGTTTAGTGCGGTTGTTTGCAGCATGTGATGATGCATGTAATTTTGGCTTCTTCTGTGAAATGTCAAATGTGGATTCTGACTGCATGTGATGATGCAAGGAATGTTGGAGTCTGCTGTGGAATGTTATGTGTGGATGCTGGAAGGAATGTTGGGTTCTACCATTGAATGTTGCATGTGGATGCTGAGTGCATGTACTGATGCATGGCATGTTAGGTTATTCTGTGGAATGTTAAATGTGGATGCTAAAAGCATGTGATGGTGCATAGAAAGTAGAGATCTGCTGTGGGATGTTATTCCATGCTGCGTGGAATATTGGGGTCTATCATGGAATGTTGTATGTGAATGCTGAGATGCATGGAATAATGGGTTCTTCTGTAGAATGAAAATATAGATGCTGAGAAAATGTGGTGAAGCATAGAATGATGGGGTCTACTGTCAAATGTTATGTGCGGATGCTACATGGAATGTTGGGGTCTACCATGAAATGTTACATGTGGATGTTGAGAGCATGTGATGATTCACAGAACGTTAGGGACTGTGTGCTGGGGCTAGCCTGGCAATTAATTACAGTTGGAGGGAAGTTGGGGCCCTGACAGGAGCTAATGATGCTGTGATTTGGACTAGCCTCTAAGGCTATTAGAAGATTCTGCCCCTAGAGGGCTGAATGTTCTAATTTGTAAGACAAAGGCTTCAGGTCGAAATCCCCTAAGGCTCCATGAGTCCTTTGTTATACATTGGAATGTTGATGCTCGGGACTTCTACCAGCCATTAGAACCCCGGAGCACTACATTGTTTTCAAAGGAGCGTTCAACATTCCAATGTTCTAAAAGGGAATAAAGATCTTGTTACCTACTACCTGTTTGGCTTCTGACTCTGATATGATGATCCTGTCTTCCAAATACAACAGGATGCTTGTGACACTGAGAGGTTCACATTGAAATATTCTCTGGTCAGTCCCTCCTTCTTCAGGTTGTCCCCTCAGCTTTGGTACAGCCTCCGGTTGGACCTGTGAGCAGCTGAGGAGCACATATGTGTCTGCATGCTGCTTAAGGTCTTGCTTTCTTTCTGGGTTTTCTTATTCCAAATTATTTAGGACAGTCCTTGGTCTTTAAAATCGGTGCTCTAGTGCCAGGAAACCTATCAAGTGTACATAAGTTCTACAAATATTAATCAAAATAAAGTAAGCTAAAGAATTCCAATTGTTTTTTTTTCATTGGTAATCTCCTATTATTTCTAGGTGATGTTGACAGTATTTATCTTGATTCTTGCCTCGTGAAGCAGGTTTCCCATTCCTGCTCCATGCAAACCACGACTATCGATGGGGCCAATATTTATTCACAGTCGACTTATATTTTGGGTTTCCATCTAGTATTAGATTTCAGGAAGGTTGTGGTAGTTTCCACTTTTTAGAGCTGCTGAAAGCCATTCACAGTATTTATTTGACAAGCAGTTGCTGCATCACTGATGCCAACACTGGATATCGGTACAAAAGGGGGGTGGTGATGGACGGAGCATCTGAATCAATCAAACACTCACACCCAGTCAAAAGATCTGGGTTTAATCCATCACCGTTCTTTAGCCCACTCTGCCACCCCAGTTGAGACATGGCTATATGCAAATCAATCTGACCCTGTGCCTCATGGGAACAGTCCAGCCCGAACTGCCAAGCCATGTCTTCCCTGGACCGGAAACAAGCTTCCGAGGACCGGTTTCTGGCGTTCCAGCCATCTTCAGCCCTGCTTGCTTGAATCCAGTGGCGAAGTGAGCAAGGGACTCACGTCTGAGCATACCCTGCCACACTTATGGCGGCCAAAAGCGGTACAAAAGGGGGTGGTGATGGACGGAGCATCTGAATCAATCAAACATTCACACCCAGTCAAAAGATCTGGGTTTAATCCATCACCGTTCTTTAGCCCACTCTGCCACCCCAGTTCAGACATGGCTATATGCAAATCAGTATGACCCTGTGCCCCATGGGAACAGTCCAGCCCGACCTGCCAATCCATGTCTTCCCTGGACCGGAAACAAGCTTCCGAGGAACGGTTTCTGGCATTCCAGCCGTCTTCAGCCCGGCTTGCTTGAATCCAGTGGCAAAATGAGCAAGGGACTCACGTCTGAGCATACCACCCCCTTTTGTAACACTGGAAATCAGCAGAAACTAGAGAACTATGTGGTAATCAGCTTACCATAGGTGTCTCCCATTACCACACAGCTCTACATGACAGTGCCAGTGCCTAAAAAAACACTACTCGGAAGGTTCTTCGTAAATGATGCCCCCAACATAATTTATATTTTATTCTAGAGGTAGGAGGCCAGATAATCAGTTTAACCATGGAGGTCTACGTCGGTCCAGAAGGACAGGATCCATGCCAGGGTTTCAGGATAGAAATTGACAAAGTAAACCAGTTTCATCTGAAACTGCTGTATGTAAATGTAATTTACATGGGTAGAGAGAAAAGCTGGCATTGATCTGGCCATCTTGGACCAATGCTGGACGACCCTTGGCTAAACGTTGTTTGGTTTTGGTCTCCAGGGTTCTTTTGTAGAACAACAATGCAATCTAAATTTAAACTTGTCAATCACTTACCATTAATTCCTGGCCATTGGTGTCACACTAGTTGTCACATCAAATAGAACTTCTTCCTCCCCTGGGAAAGACGGACATATTTAAAAATGCTTATAGGACTCTGGAGGTATATACATCAAAGAGGTGTTGCTTGAAATTGCCGAAATCAAGAGAAGAAAGTCACTAACAAAAACATGGTATGAGATCATGACTATTAAAAAAGCACCACAAACCAAATAAAACCTCAGATTCATTGTTATGTTGGCAGGACATCATAAGTTCTAAAAATTCTACTCATTGGTAACACCAACCAATTATCTTTCAAACAGATACTCCTCCCAACATTACACCTGTAGCCCACCCATTCGATTCAGATCATTTCATTTGGGAAGAATATTAGTTCCGCCCTTGGAGGCTCATTTCAAATTCTGGCGCACAACAATTGTTGTGTTCATTGTTCACCTCATTACGGTGGGAGAGGGTTTCATGAGTATCTCAAGAAAGTATTGATTATGGACAGCTGTAGTAATAGCTAATTAATTTTATTTTTCAAAAACAGCTACATTTAAAATTGTTTCAGGTTTATAACTATCAAGTGGTGCAAAAATAAAGGTTCTGCATATCGATGCTATGATGTTATTGTTTCTTAAAGAGTCTTAAACGGTGAAGTGACCGCCCAGGGATTGCGCCATCCATTAGGAAGTGCATATTAGCGACGGTTTTGTGTACTCTAGATAACATAAGGCAGTATGAAATCAAGAAGTGGTGCAACAGAAAATGTACAGATTAGAAGAATGTTGTTGCATAATATTTTTATATTTTAAGCCTTAATGTATTGTTACATGAGCACATACTCTTTGTATGAGTCTATGGTTTATTTACAAGCTGTTGCATTTTTTTCTTTCTCTTACAGAAGACCTGGGACCAGTTGCAGCTTTTATTGTAAAATATAACTTCACTCCTCAAAGGAAATGGACTTGTACAGATCCTTGGATGCAAAAGGGCTTAGAGATAAACTGATGAGGGTCTTGGGAAACCCAGGACCAGATGCCTCAAAGGCTTATGGGTACCTGCAAAAACAGAATGTAGCGGACAATAGGAACCAGTCACAGAGCTTTTGGTGGTTCCAAAGATGTTGTGTTCTTGGAAGGCCGAGATTGTTTACTCAGGTCGGAAACATGACTATCTCAAGTGTTAAAGACCCAACCTGTCAACACAACAGCTGGTTCTTCCAATTCAACCTGAGAATACAGACCTCCCCCTTTTACGCACAGGAAGTAGTTATGCCTGATGAAGAATACCTCCATCTTGAAAAAGGAGCTCCCCGGACATTGTGAGAGAAGGGTGTCAGTTCCACACAGAGCTTTGCCGAAGAGGCCTGGACATTGCACTATGCCGGCCCTGCCGCACTTGTACTCCGCCTGCCATAATCAATTAGGATTGTATTCTCCTCGGGAACAATTTTTCAGTTTACTATTGAGTGTAATTAAGAATATAATCGCTGTTATAAAAAAGGTATTTAACGCTGTTCATGTAGTTTCTTTAACATTCATGTGGATAAAAAAGTCTATAATAAAAAAGAGCTATGAAGTAATTTGTGTTCCTTCGGTAATTCAATTTACATTTTGATACTTTGAGGCAAAGCGTAAACGAGGGCATTTGTCACCGTTCGCAACGGTTAGCTGGCACAAGTCTTACGACAAGTGAGCGCCGCGGAATCCTCAAATGCACAGCAGAATGAGCCGCCGCATCCCAAGAGATTCACATGTAAACCTTTCCACCAGATCATTTCTACTTGACCAAGCCAGGATCCAGGGAGTGAGCAGATTGTCCTGGGTGAGAAGGCATTAGGGATTTTGTAAAGATCTGGTTGAAACTGTATGAGACCACAAGGCATAATGTCTATGTCATGGCATGATTAGTGTTGCATAGTCACAGGATGGGAACTTTAAACCAACAATAGCAACAACAACAATCAAATGCAGCGACACCAAAACAGTGCAACAGCACTGCATGCACAAATATATTATCATACATCAAATTCTGATGTCTGTTTCAAGATGTCATCCCTTTACTGTGGCATTTCCAGACAGCAATTAAAAGTAGAAAAACAAACACCCACCATGTTAATATTTATTTCATATTTACTTATTGATTTTTGTATAGTGCAGAATTTCATTGGCTGCTTATACAATGTATTTCAGTAGTGCTAACAGGATTTATCTTTCAGTGTTATAGTTATCACAAGCAGAGGTGGTCATACAGTGGGAACAGACAGTGGTGCGTGCAGGTGCCGAAGGTACGGATGATGGTGCTTGAAGGTAGCACAGGTACAGTTAGCAGTCCTTGAAATTACCACTTTATCTATTATGATTCAAATGAGCAAGATGGTCAGTATTGAAAGGCCCTTCGAAGATTGATGGTAGGGATTTTTCCAGAGATTTTTGGTAAAAGCTACAATGCTTTCGCATCCATGAAAGTGTAGGTTTAGAAGAGTTTAGCCAATCTTAATAAATAGTTTTTATTTTCAGCTAAAATACTCTTAGGAAGCAATCCCGTCCACACCTCTCAGAGCGCCAGTTCTCAGTGAGCATTCAGATGGGTAGATCTAAAGATGAGTCTCTTTGAGGGTCCACTTCAAAGCGTACGGGGGACAGAGTGGTTGAGAACACAGTGACGAAAAAACATTTATATGCCGCTCCTTTGTTGTCGTGCCCACCTTACTTACAAATGCTTATGCACAGTTTTCTATTATACTTCTACAATTAGTGATTAAACACTTAAACATCCAATAGATGAATGGAAGGAGGGCAGTCAGCAAGCTTTGGCCGCGACTTACCCCATAATGGACCTCCTCCGAGTCCGCCAGGGGGTCCATCATGGGGTAAGTCGTGAGGGGGTGACACCGTGAGTTACCGCACTGGGTGACACCAACCCTAGTGACGTCACTGTGAAATGGAACAGAAAAAGTAAAGTTTCAGAAGAAGAGTAGTGAAAGAGTACCAAGTACAAGTTGTAGTTAAATTGAAAATGAAAGATTAAAATCAATGGTTGGCAAGAAAAAGGAGACAGAGAGCCCAATTACAAGTGTAGGTGTCACAAGATAAATAAAGATACCATAGGTTAGATTATTTATTGTGTGCAACAAATAACACCTATTACGAGTTTGTGGGGAATTAACATGCAGATTTTGGTGTGTGACGTACCAAAATCCGCATGTTACGGTAATTACCGTATGGTTTTCCGCTGTTTTAATTGTCAGCAGGTTTGGCCTGCGAAATTTATTGAAGATTGAGGTATTTAATGCATCCGATAATTGTTGACTATGTTTAATACCACTCAACTTGAAATTCCGACCCCTACGGGGTTTACGCAGGGGTCAGAAATTAACAATCCACTTATAATCAGGCCCAGAAAAGGAGAATAAGAGAAAAACAGCACAAAAAGAATGAAAATGCAGAAAACCCATGGTTGAGAGACAAAGGAGGCAAGTGGTATATAAAACAATAACGTAAAAGAAAAAGAAGGTAAAATAGAAATCAGGAAGAAAAATTAAACGTGTGAACTAAGTCTAAGTAGATAAAAAGAAAAATAACAGAAAGAACATAAAAGTACACTACAGCTGAAAGTTAAAGATTTATGTCTGACCAGCTGATCACTAGTTATAATAATTGTGTGTTATTTCAATAAGTTAATACATTGAATGCAGACATCATCTGCAGCCTGCATGTCACAGGTTCTACTCACAGTCTTTACAGCCTTTAATAGAAAACCTCCTGCAAAGTTCTGTGTGTCCTAAAGACCACAGATCATAATTCCAGTGAGAAATGTAAATGCACCTAGTCCAGAGATTATCATGCAACGTGTTGGTGACAGATTGCAGCCATGGAGAAATAAATAATTTGATTTATGCAGATAATGGAAATGTCTTTTCTACAGGATCCAATTCTAGTGGGATTGCTTCCTCCCAGAAATATGTTGAGAATGTGGAAGTTTTGTGACCTGTGATTAAATTCCCGCAGCATTGTGTGGTTTAGAAATCAAATAAAACATATTTAAACCCATACATACTATGTGTGAATTGACAAAATAGTTTTAGTGTAGTTGTTCATAGGTGAAAGGCCAACAAAATACTTAGGGCCTGTTTACATGTGGCCTGTTAAATTGCAATCCCTGCGCAAACATCTTTTTTTTCGCAGGTACCGCAATTATAAGTGGTGCGATGTTTACTGTACCTGCTAATTACCAGGTGCGATACAATGCTCAAAATTCCATTCATTTTGGCATGTCAAAACTGCTAGAATTTAAAAGTGGAAAATCTATATGTTATTCCACAAAAAGTCAAAATAGACGATAGTCATTGCATTCAATCAATTCCAAACACCTCGGTGTCAGTCTTATCTGGTGCAATAACTATCACATCCGACAGGGGGCACTCGTAATCTAGCCCTTCAAAAGCTATGCTTGAAAACCAAAGCAAAATATATTTAACCACCAGTTGAAGGTGTGGGTGAACTAAATGGTGTTAAACGCATTTACAAAAAGAAACAAGCATTTGCAATGCAATAGGTCTCGCATTTACGTAAGTTTGAGCTATTGGCATATGTAAATGACAATGCCTTTTTTTTATAATTTGGTTTTTAAAACATAAATAAAAGGCATTGCCATTTTCAATGCCAATGGCTTAAACTCTCGCAAATACGAGACCTATTGCATTGCAAATGCTTGTGTACGATGAAAAGGTCATACTGCAAACAACCGCAATTGGAAGTCATAGCAAAGCTGTATGGCATGGAACACTCAGACATTTGTCTGGGGAGCCGGGAGATTAGGTGCAGCAAAATAATTTATTTTTTGGTAAACATTTCATCCGATAGTAGGAGTAGCAGGTGTCTACTCAGATGGATATATTACTTTTATCCATGGCATCCCTCACATTTAACACTCAATGCCATAGCCTTTTTTAAAAGTATAGGAGCACTGCTTTATATATATATATATGCATTGACCATGACAATGCATTTTTTTAATGTGTTATTTCATTTAATGATATTTACCTGAAAAAGTTATGACTGAGTGAGTTTTAAGGACAATTACTGCTGTAAATATGGAGGGGATGCATGAGACTTGCAGAAGGAAAAAATGACATCACATTTTTTACATGATATAATATTCTGCTTTCACAATCACACAAGCAGCTGAAGGCTGCTTCCAAATGCTTTAGTGATCCATTCTGAATCGAAGCTACGAGGGGAGTTGAAAGGGGAGTCCTGTCCTGATTGCAATTTGGGGTTGTATGTTTTAATGGTTTGTGCCCGCAATTGAAGGGGTAAACACTGATACATTACCAACTCCTCAAATGAGGTGGCAACCCATTCGCAAAGTTGAAGCTGTCATCGTAGGACAGCATTCCCAGTGGTGTGACGAACCATGAGGTGGCCCCATGCAAAGTACATGGAGGGGGCCACCACCCCCGGACCCAGTCAGGTGTTCTCAGGCCAGGGGCCTGCTGCCATGCACAGTGCAGGAGGCCCCCCAACAGGAGCTCAACCATCAATCCCCCCACCCAACCGCAGAGGCTGTTACACTGCTGAAGCTTCTTTTTTGCGAACTGTGTTGATGGCATTGTAGGGTGTAGGCAGTTGTTCCTTGTCCAATGTGTAATCAATGGGTATTTTTTTTTGTTTAAAGCAGCACCAGTTCCTGGAACATGGACTGCTTTAAAAAGAGTTTGTTCGGGAATGAAAACACAAACTTGGTGATCTACTGTTCTTTGCAAGCCATCATCCCTGTGTGTATAGCCAATCACAGGGTATTGCCAATAAAGTGTGTAATTGATATCCATTAGGCAGGTTGCTCCACAACCCCCTACGACTGGAAATTTTGTGACATGAACTTTTAGCATATAGGTGGCATCGCAAATCGGAGACAGGTCGAAAAAATGCATTGCACTGCAGTTACCCAAGCAAAGTAAAGCACAGCATTTTATGGGTTCTTATGAGGCATGGGGATTGTAGGAGGGAGAGAGAGGAAGAGTGAAGGGGGCGGGAGGGGAGGCAATGAAGGGGCAGGTAGACCGGAAAGAGAGAGTTAAGAAAGAGTAAAAAAAACAGCCCTGCACTGCTCCGGGCAGGACTTCAGAGGACTCACCTGACGGCGGCGCCGCTCGCTGTCACCGGGGTCCCACTGCTGGGGGGCTGCTGTGTGCGGGCCCCGCTGCTCAGCTCCCGCCGCAGCTGGAGGTAGCCCCCGAGGGTGACGAGGTGCAGCGCCAGAGATAGCGGCAGGAAGCCCAGCAGCAGCCGTCCTTCGCCGGCTGGGAGCCTCGGGGGTGGGTCGGGGGGGGCATGGCACCAGGAAGCAGGGGGGCTCTCCGGGATCTGCTTCAACCAGCAGCTACTGCCCCATGTCGCAGAGCCGTGGAGACACTGCTGGGAGAGCCTGGGAGCCGGGACGCCAGGGGGTGGGAGAGATAGGGAGAGGGGAGGAGACCGCAGGGAGGAGCTAAGGGAGGGACGTGAAGTTAAGAGGGTGGGGCACTGCTGGAGCCGAGGACGGGGCAGCGGCGA
This sequence comes from Lissotriton vulgaris, assembly GCF_964263255.1. NCBI lineage: Eukaryota > Metazoa > Chordata > Amphibia > Caudata > Salamandridae > Lissotriton > Lissotriton vulgaris. Next base: position 240,265,861 of record NC_141689.1, on the reverse strand, counting down.
CTTCCTGCAGAGGAAAGTTAGCAGCTAGGATGGGAAATGACACCGAAGAGATAGAGGAGCACCGCGGCCCACGAGACAGAGAGCGGAGCATGGAGAGGCAGGTAGGGAAAGGACCTGGAGAGAGCCTTAGGCAGAGGGAGGACAGTAAACTACAGAAGGGGAGGCGAGAGACGCCGAGGAAAGGATGCAGGCGAGAGAGACGCTGAGGGAAGGGGACACGAGAGAAGCGGAGGGAAATAAACGGGAAAGACACTAACGCGGCATGGATGCGAGGCACTGCAGCCAGTTTCACTTTCATTCATTGAAGAGCGCGCACCAGGCAGGGGATGTGCACGGCGCCGGCTGGGCGTGCGCGCCCACGAGGTCCAATCTCGGCAGGAAAAGCGCGTGGCACTTTGCTGTCCACATTCCCCCAAAAGTAACTACATAAGTTGTCTCGCCCTAGACAGCAAAGCTTCGCTTTGCTTTCGTCTAGGCGAGACCTAAAAAGGAATTGAAATACAGTATGGTTGGCACTTTTATCCGCGCCTCTCACTCTATCGCCACCCCACTCACCCTGCCCTAACCCCAGAGACCCTGCCCAGCCCCCCTCCCCCCCCAACACAAGATCATTATTCCTACACTTTCATGTTTACACTTCGACCACAGGGTGTTTGCAATTCAGTGCTGGAGGTTTCACGCAGGGGGTGATAGAGAGGTTTACAATAAACTTGAAATAAAGGGTTTCCTTAATTATCAGTCGATGAAAAAAAGTTTAAGAATCTGTTTGAGACACCAGATTTGACATGGCCTGCAGCCCAGGGCGATTCAGGGCGATGGTTCTTGAGAGTTCTGTGGAGACTTGGGGGCTGGAAGGATTTCTAAATGCTGATTCGTACACTATAGGTTTTCACTAACTGCTAATGTGTAGTATCAGTGGACTCCCCCCCCCCATGTGTGCTGAACAAGCAGTTATGAACTTGCATTCCAAACTTTCTAGTAAAAGACCTGCTGCTAACACCTAGGAGTCCAAGGTAAATATCACCAGAGTTGTCCAGCTAAATACAAAGGACAGATGACAACCTTCAGTGCCACAGAACTCAAGATTCTTCCTAAAACCCTCGTTTTCTCCTGCAGAGTCAACTCATAGTCAGGGGTCAGCACACCCGTCCTTCGAATCCATTCACTAATCAATACAATGAGTGATCGCAACACTAACTCACAAGTGATGCCTTCTAAAGCGCTTCAGAAGCAACTGATCTGCCCTAAAATCCAGAGTGACTTAGAAGAGGGAAAGGAGCTGACACTTAAGGCCTGATATAGAAGTCAGCGGAGGGAATATTCAGTCACAAACCTGACGGATATCCCGTCCGCTGTATTACAATCCCCATAGGATAGAGTATGATCGTAATATGGCGGACGGGATATCCGTCATGTTTGTGACAGTGTGTTCCCCTCCGCCAACCTCTAAATCAGATCCCTCATTTAGATCTCAGCGGATGGAATACTCCAGCACAAACCTGACGGATATCCCGTCTGCAATATTGCGATCCCCATAGGATAAAATATGATCGTAATATGGTGGATGGGATATAAATGTTCCCCTCCCCCAACTTCTAAATCAGGCCCTTAGGGCATCATTTAGATATCCGCGGATGGAATAATCCGTCACAAACCTGACGGATATCCCGACCGCCATATTACGATCCCCATAGGATAAAATATGATCGTAATATGGTCGATGGGATATAAGTGTTCCCCTCCCCAACTTCTAAATCAGGCCCTTAGGGCCTCATTTAGATCTCAGCAGATGAATACGCTGTCACAAACTTGATGGATATCCCGTCCGCAGTATTCAGATCTCCATGGGGTAGAATATGATCGTAATATGGCGGATGGGATATCTGTCACGTTTGTGACTGAGGGTTCCCCTCCCCCAACATCTAAATCAAACCCATAGGGCCTTTTTTAGACCTTGGTGGATGGAATACTCCGTCACAAACCTGGCTGATATCCCGTCCACGGTACTATGATCTCCATAGGATGTAAGGGGATCGAAATACGGTGGACAGGTCTCCGTCACATTTGTGATAGAGTATTCCTCTGACTAAGATCTAAATTAGGCCCTTAGTCAGAAACAGCAGTGGTAGCGGCAGAAGACAAAAACCTGCATCACCAACAGTGGGGGAACATCCTTTACAAGGGCAACTTTTACCACACAGTGCCTTTACGACGCAACTTTTACAACGCAAACCATTACAACGCATTGCACTGGGGGGCGCTCTAGGATAGGGAATAGGTTTAATGTACTATCGAACACCTTCCCTACTATCCACAGGGACTGGAGTTGGAATAGTAAATTAAACTATTCACTATCCAGCGCCCCAAAGCACTATGCGTTGTAAAGGCATGCGTTGTTAAAAAACGCGTTGTAAAGGCATGCGTGGTAAAAGCATGCGTTGTAATGTCATACATCCCCAACAGTGACACTAACTGGACCCTGCAATGACACGTGGATGCCTGTCTGTTCCAGGACATGCACAAGCTGTAGTGGTATAATGGGGTTTGTATGAGGGTGCTGGGACTCAAGAGCTATAAGCCATGTGTCCTTTTCCTTCACTCTTGATCTGAGAGGATGAAGAAACAACACAGAAAGATGTTCTGCTGAAGGTTGAACCTAAGGTTCCTGCTTTTTCCTTGGTTGTAAAATCTGTGGCTCAAATGGAGAATGCAATAGAGTCAACGAAGGATGAAAGCAGATGACTAGCCACAGTTAAAAGTAGGAGAGACAATTATTCTACTTCAGAAGCCAATCGACATCAAAAGCATAAGGACTTGTAGAGGTGGAAAAATGTGCCTAGATCCAGAGCAACATTTCCTGAGACCTAAAGAGAGCTGATTAAGGGCTATTAACATCCATTAGAAAGGGTCCAGACACACTCTTTTTCCAAAAACGAAATCTACAGAATCAGATCATGCTCAATCAAGGAACTTCAAGATAAAGGTTATGAATTGAATAACTGCCGGACGTGATTAATGAAATCAAGGGTAAATAAATAAGTCATTTTTGAAGAGCACTATTTTGAAAGGGAAACACTTGGAGGTCATTACAGCAACCAAGCATGGGCATCTGAAATACCAAGGTGATTCCTAATAGCATGATCATGATAAACCAATGTGAAATCCTCAAAAAGTTCAAGACTCGGTACATGACATTATGCAACAATTTTGATACAAGCTTGTTCAGAGGGTGCTTCAAACAGAGTACAGATTCACCTACCTGTCTGCTTGAATTAACAGCCTAATAGAACCAGTGGGTGGGAGATGTTTTTAGTCCAAACACAACCCATGGTACAAAAACAAAAAATGCTCCTCTAGGCATTGAGCCACACTAATTAAAAAAAGTCACTTACACGCATGCACACTTTTTTTATATCATCCATCGTGTGAACATTGTGAAAACCATATGGATATCATCTATACTAATATAATAAAGAGAGAGCCCAAATCTTTGAGGCGGGTAATCTCAGGAACCACAGCTTCAATCACAACACTCAATACAGCGTTGGAAAGGGCAGTTGCAGCAGAAGGACATAGGCTATGCAGACGCCCACCATATACATTTAAAAGGTAAAAGAACCGTGCGAGCAAAGTAGTCCCTTGTGGGCGTGTCTGCGTTGTGCTGTGGGCGTGTGCTGGGGGCGTGACAAACGCTGGGGGCGTGTGGAACATTCCGCCCTTCATGCCATGTCTCATATCGTGTGCTAAACCCACCTTGCTCCCTTTAAATGCCCCTGCACCCCATAATCATAACCGACCCTTACTCCTTAAAATACCCCAACACCCTTGAACACTAACCCATCTTAACACTATATATATACCCTGTACCCCAAAACCCAAACCTATCCCTAAACCCTGAAAATACCCCTGTACCCCAAAACCCAAACATAGCCTTGAACCCTATAAATACCCCTGTACCTCAAAACCCAAACCTACCCCTGAACCCTAAAAATACCCCTGTACCCCAAAACCCAAACCTAGCCCTGAACCCTAAAAATAACACTGTACCCCAAAACCCAAACCTACGCCTAAACCCTAAAATACCACTGTACCCCAAACCCAAACCTATCCCTGAAACCTTAAAATACCCCTATACCCCAAAACCCAAACCTACCCCTGAACCCTAAAAATACCCCTGTACCCCAAAACCAAAACCTACCCCTGAACCCTAAAATACTACTGTACCCCAAAACCCAAACCTAGCCCTGAACCCTAAAAATACCCCTGTACCCCAAAACCCAAACCTAGCCCTGAACCTTTAAAATACCCCTATACCCCAAAACCCAAACCTACCCCTGTACCCTAAAAATACCCCTATACCCCAAAACCTAAACCTAGCCCTGAACCCTAAAAATACCCCTGTAGCCCAAAACCCAAACCTAGCCCTGAACCTTTAAAATACCCCTGTACCCCAAAACCCATACCTATCCTTAAACCCTAAAACTACCCCTGTACCCCATAATCCAAAACTATATCTGAACCCTTAAAATACCCAAACACCCCAAAACATATACCTCAGTACCCCAAAACATACCCATGCTTACCTTATCCAAACATTTAAAAAAACGTGCTTTTACCATTCATGCATTTACAACGAATTTCGTTGTAAATGTATGCGTGGTAAAAGCATATAAAATGTAATGCCATGTGTTATAATGGCATTGCAGAGTCATGGTACTTTCGTAATGAAAGTATGCGGAGTGATGGTATGCGGAAAGAAAGTTGCGGAATAATGGGTGTTTACCCTCCCCCGGTAAGTACTTTGGTGGCATGGCGGCCCACATCTCCAGCAACATACTCATATTTTTTCACCACCCATTTGAAAAATGCACAGGTCTCTCTCATTGATGGCCAGCACTGACATACACTTTTAGAGACACCTCCCGCCACAAATTCTAGAATTGTGAACTTTAGAGCTGGGGAGATACGTTTGAATCTCGGCATCAGCTCAACATTCTGTGATTCCAGGCAAATCGCTTTGTGTCCCCGTGCCTACCACAAATGAATGTGTTCTTCTGTAATGTAAATTGTACTCATGCCATGTTGTTGAGTTCACACTATATAATAGTGCAAGGAAAAAGAAAGTAGGGAAACTCGAGTTCACACACTACTGAACGTGCACTCTTAAGTGCATCAGCAGTGCACTGTGAATCAGAGAGTTTCACAGGCCTGTCACAGATAAGAAATGCTATCAAAACGAAATCCTACAAAACAATATACTACTGGCCGGCAGCAATTCATACCCGGACAACGTCGGGACGGGCTGCTAGTATACATATAAAGATGAATATAAATGTATTACAATTATAATAATTGTTCTATAAAAAAACAATTCTATACATCCACAAAATCAAGACTCATCATTTAATTGCTCAATACACACATTTCGCCTCCACAGTACAAAATCAAATATCAGGCATACTGGCCCATTCAAGCGGGCCCATCTGGCAAGGCTTGATTTCCAGTCTGCCCCAAAGGCTAGTCCAACACTGACAACCCCCAGAAACAAAGAGAGCTTCGAACATCTAGAACATAAAACCCCCCAGCAGTAAAACCTGAAGAACTTGTTGTTCCAGAGGGGACTAATTATTTATCAACAATCATGTCAATAGAGAAGTCCTTCCCTGGCTTAACAGACCAGCTGATATATTAGAAAGGCAAACATTAATAGGTAGCTCCTATGTGCATTCCATTGTTATTCATGTTTATGAGTTATAGGCCTCTAATCTCCCAAAACTATGGACAATTATGAGGCAGGCTTGAGCCATGGTAAATTCTTAATGTATCTATGTGTTCCCTTCAGAAACTCACAGTGACCTGCTTACCACAGTCTGTGCATTTTAGACATATCTGCCTTATGGTGGTCTTGCCCCAAACAATTAAAAATTCATAACAGGTTTATACTCCTAAACTGTTGTTCTTTTGAACCACTAGGTTTTAAGATCTGTGCTGTGAGTCTCAATAACCGAGTCTCACTTACTGCAAGCATCTGTACAATTTTATTAAGTGCAAACTATTAGTGACTGCCTTTCAAAATAAACCCGCTGCAGCACAGCTAGAGCAGGAGGCTCTGTGCCCGGTTACACACAAATGTGCACACGTGCGCGTGCTGAGAGAGTGGGACTATTATCTAGTTCAGTCCAATATCAGAGTACAAGTAGTCTGTCAAAGATGAGACTTTTAATAAATTCATTAGAGCCTGTGCATGCCTATACGTCAATCGGATACTAAATTAGAGCAACCCCTCTATTCAAGGGGACGCGGTATAAGGTATATAGACCACATTTTAAAAAAATGCTCCCCGAGGTATTGAGCCACACTAACTAGAAAAAGTCACTTACACGCATGTACACTTTTTTATATCATCCATCGTGTGAACATTGTGAAAACCATATGGATATCATATACATATAAAGATGAATATAAATGTATTACAATTATAATAATTGTTCTATAAAAAGACAATTCTATACATCCACAAAATCAAGACTCATCATTTAATTGCTCAATACCCACATTTCTCCTCCACAGTGTTCTCCATAGTATTCCCAGATATTCACAACGTTTTTCTCCACTCTCCACCCATATCTCTCACCTCACACTTACTGCTATGTAGAAGCATCAGGTCCACCACAAATCACCTGAACGTGTCCGGCTTCCATCCCTCTTTTATTTAACCAAAAACATCCTTCCATGGGATGTTTCCTGTTTAGAGCCCATGCAAAGCCGCAGCATGCCTCTCCATCATTCTAGTCTGGATCTACAATCCTAATGTCTCCCAAGCTCCACAGACGCTGAGGTATCTTGTCACTCTAGCTTATTGCTGATTGTTTGTGTTACTCTTTGATGGTCCTCATCATGATTCTTTTGTATTTGTTTCCTCTTTACACCAATTCCTATTATTGATTCCCCGTGTTCTCTAATTGGCAGTAAGTGCACCCCCTTCTCGTGAAATTAACGCTTACTCAGTGTGTTTGCTCTCCACTGCATCCTCGGCAATATCAGTAATGGAAATCAATGTGCCTTGTGGTACCAATTTTCTACAAACAAACAAAAATTATACCAAGAAAACACCACGTGTAGCCTCCATTGCCACCACAACGTCGTTCTTCCATTAATTAACATAATTCACACATTTTTATATTGTGCCCAATATTCACTGCACTGCTGATCACATTTCACATTAACTTCCTATTGTTTGGGGATTAATAGAACCCCTGCTGACCTCCTCCAGGATGAAACCAGGTATAAATTTTAGAGCAGCGTCATCTTCTTCTATATTTGAAGATTTAAAAGTAAATATGTGTATATGAATTCATGGAGTTCTGCCCACTCCGCGCAGAGCGCAAAGTTCTGAAAAACTCAACAAGGTGATGCAGAGCGAAGTTTTTTCTCTCTAATGGCTCACCATTGTTAAGTTGGCAAGCACTTACGAGAAAAAAATCGCACAGCAGACCTCCTGGAAAGGGTTCTCAATGCGAGCAGCCTTGCCAAGTCGCGACCGCTCGCAACCACTATCGTTGAGAAATCTGCTGCTTGTATTGCGGAAGCTGCAGCTCGCGTAGAAAATCTGCAGAAAGCAGCAGCTTCCTCTGGCATGATGTGTAGTGCCATTCCCACTGATTTTTACAGCACAAGACAAACTCCTGATGCTAAAAATCAGTGCGAGCAGCAGAACTTAACAGACTCCCCAGCTGGCAGAACTCCTCGGAGCATGGTGGAGTTTTTCTGGCACTTAGCGGAGTTTGCAGAGTCCTATTAAGGACCATGATTCCATAGGAAACGTGGGTGCTGAGAAAAAGGGGTGTCTAAAAAAGTGTGTTTTCCAATGTTAATTCCCATAGAGTCTGTAAGCACGCCTGCAGCCCGAACCGCTGGATGGAATTATACCAAATTTGGCAGTAAGGTAGGTTTGGTTGCACAAATAGTGCTTTTTGTATTTGGTCTAAATTTATGCATGGGTTGTCAAGAAATTTAAGAGAATTCAGTTAGTGATATCTGTTACCGTGACAACATTTTGAAAAATAACAAACTTGTGCAGGGAAATGGAGAGCTCTGATCAGTTGCCAACTGTAGGACTTGGCCTTTTTGGCTATAGTTCCCTCAACTTTTTGCTTTCCCCCTAGACCGTTTTCCTAACATAGAGCTGCCAATTTAGATGCTTTGGGTACTTTGCCACTGTTGATCAGTGTCAAAGTACAAATATTCCCTATGTAAAGTGTAATGGTAATTGGTTGGCCATGCTTAGTATGTTTGCCTTTCTAGTAAAGTCTCTAGTGATGTGCACTGTGTGTGCCAGGGCTAATAATGCAAAGGCGCACGGAGAAGGGAACTCAGGCCTGCAGTGTAGGAGACTGCGTGCAGTTTACTAAGTTAGCATGTTGTCCTGACAAGTGCAACCACCTGTCAGGCCTGACTTTCCCTTTTGCATACACATTGGGCACCCCTGTGGGAGGTCCCGAGTAATCCCTTGGCAGGGTGCAGTGTAAGTAAGAGGCAGGACATATACTAAGTTGTGTGTTATGTCCTGACAGTGAAAAACACTCCATTTCGTTTTTCACTGCTGAAAGGCCATCCTGCCCATAGGACAGAATGGGGGAGGCTGGGTGTTGTGTTTGTTAGCCTAGTTTCCTATGAGCTTAAAATGGAGAGGTGAAGTTTAGTATGTATGAACTCACAGTGTCATAACACATCTTTCTGTGAAGGTGGTTTTGTCACTGTGTGTTCAGAAACCACTCTTTTAGAAAGTGGCTGAGTTTAGTGCTTCAGGCATTTCTGTGTGTCTCTGCTGAAATGTGGATTGACTGTCTGGATCTGAAAGTTGAGAGGAGCTGGGAGAGGTCTTGACCTTGGGAGGAGTTGAGATGGCACCAGGCTGCCCTGCATCTGGAGAGTAGGGGGAGGAGAAGCCCGGGAGGTGAAAAGGTCCGGGCTGGTGCTATAAACTGATTGACCCATCTCCTGCTAGGTGATTAAAGATCCAGACCCCAGTATCAAAGAGAGAAAGGTGACACTGGGAGGCAGACACCCAGAACTGATTTAGGGAGGGGTCGGGACCCCTATAATAATATTAATAAGGGAATTTTATAAAGTGCCTGGTTTCGCTCAGATGGCGTGTCCCCGCGCTGAAACCGAAAAACTCAAAGACAGGAGTGTGGAGTGAGCCCGATTATCGTGAAAATAGGTATGTTTTTAACTTCTTCCGGAAGCTGGCTTCAGATGGCTCCAGGCAGAGGTTAAGAGGTAGGTCATTCCAGCTCTTCGCCACCAGGTAGCGAAATGATCTTCCTCCCATGCGAGCCCTCCTTATCCTGGGGACCTTTAATAGGCCTCCATGTGAGGAGCGCAGGGCGCGTGTTGGTACATACCTGGTGACTAGATTCTGGAGTGGTGCTGGCGCCTTCCCAGCGAGGATGCAATGACAAGTGCAGAGGGCTTTGAATTCGACTCTGCTCCTTACTGGCAGCCAGTGGAGGGTCTGAAGGACAGCTATGGAGGCCGATCTTTTGGGAGATTTTAAAATGAGCGAGCTGCCACATTTTGTAATACCTGAAGGCGATTTATTGCTTTACAGGTTGCTCCCAGATACAACAGATTGCCGTAGTCTAAGCGCGATGTGACGAGGGCATATACCAGCGCTCTGCGGGCAGACGTAGGAAGGAGATCTAGGACCTTCCGTAGGCTTTTTAGAACGCTGAAACAGACACCCGCCACACGGCCTATCTGGGGTCCAAAGGACAGGTCAGGGTCAAGCCAGACTCCAAGGTTCCTAACTTCCTGACGAGGTGTTGGAACCTCACCTAAGCATGGGGGCCACCACGCCGACGACCAAACAGATGGGTTCCCCCCCACCACGAGCACCTCGGTCTTGCTGCCATTTAATTTGAGGCAGTTGGTGGACATCCAGGCTGCAAGGTCTTGCATGCAAGCTCTGAAACTGTCCATAGCAAGGCCGGGTGCACGCGAAAGGGAGATAACCAACTGCGTGTCATCGGCGTAGGACACAATTTGCAGGCCATGGCCCCCAGCGATCGGAGCCACTGGGGAGACATAAAGATTAAATAGGGTGGGGCTCAGGGACGATCCCTGGGGAACGCCCTGGCCCAATCCAATATCCCTGGAATAGTAATCGCCCTGGCGGACCTGGAAACTTCTCCCAGTCAGGAAGGATTGGATCCATTTGAGTGCAGCTCCAGATATTCCTCCACTGTTCAGACACTGTAGCAGAGTGGTATGAGCTACAGTGTCGAATGCTGCACTCAGGTCCAATAGGATGAGTGCCATAGTCTGACCCTCATCCACCCCCTGACGTAGGGTCTCCACCGCCATCAGGAGCGCAGATTCCGTTGAGTGGCGGGGGCGGAAGCCAAACTGGGTATCGTGTAGTAGGACAGCCTCTTCCACGAAATCCATCAATTGCAAATTGACCGCTTTTTCCGCCACTTTGGCCAGATAGGGCAAAAGGGAGATAGGCCAGAGGTTCTCTAGCTTATCAAAGCTGATGTTAAGTTTCTTCCTAAGGGGTAGAACCACCGCCTTTTTCCAGTCTTTGGGCACGGTCTCAGTGCTGAAAGACACGTCTAATAGGTGTCTGTTATAGGGTTCCAGTACCACTAGACTATCAGCTAGACGTTTTGGTGTAGTAGGGTCCCGCGGAGATCCCGACTTCACAGATTTGCAGATTTTTAGGAGATCATCTGGAGGCGGGGTGACAAAGTTGGTCAATCTGTGTCTTTCCCCCCATTCCCTAGGGCTTTCCACAAATTCTGTCCCATTAATGGGCTGAGTCGGAAATGCCGAGTAAATTTTGGCTATCTTATCGGCGAAGAAGTCTGCGATCCTATCACAGGATTCGGCCGAGCAGTCATCTGGGGCAGTGGCTGGTTTTCCACTCGAGAGAGTTTTGTAGAGCGAGAAAAGATCCTTCATCGAGTTACCGGCTTCGCTAATTCTAGTCGTGTAATATGCTGCTTTTGACTTCCTAATTAGCCCATGATATATTCACCTTTCAGTCAAGTAGGCGTCTCTGGTTTCTTTGGAAAGAGCCCCACGCCACTGTCTTTCGGCTCGCTTCAGTGCGGCTTTCAGGACTCGTAGTTCAACACTGAACCATGGGGCAGTTTTTTTAATACGGCCTCCCAATTTGGCTCTTGAAAGTGGGGCTGTGCAATCTAGCGCCTCGTTAATGCGCTTACATAGATTGGTATTAGCCACGTCTGCATCATCTGACCACAAACAAACTTCAAAGACATTAAGGGGTATAACTGTGAGAGCTGAAACCGTTGAACGTTAGAAAGACTTACAAATGGATTGAGACTGAAAAGGCTTGGACCCATTCTGTGGTCAAGAGGAACCTCTGCTAAAGAAGGAGCAACTGAAGAAACTGTTGTGGAAAGACCAATCCTTGCTTCGTGATCTGGGGCTGGTCTGCAGTTTGCTGTTCTTACTAAGGGAGAGGCTGTTGGGACTGTGATTGGAGGCGCTGGACGCCCCTGCTTGGAGAAGACTGTGCTTTGTGCTGTGTCTTGTTACCCCAAGGGTCCCAGGTGAGCTGACTCCCTGTTTGGACACACAGGAATATAACAATTTCAGGAGAAGTTACAAGCAATGCAGTGTGTATGTGCTTTTGCAGCATGACGCCCTCAGAAGTTGTGCCTTGTGATCGTGGGCATGCAGGAGTAAGCTGAGTCTCGGACGCGCAGGGCGCATGATGTGGTGCAGGTCAAGGCATTGGTGAGGAGCGCTGTTTTGTGCTGATTTAGATACCGTATATAGGTTTCCTGATTTATGCCCTTATATGGCCTCAATTCACATTGCCCATGTTTAGGCATAGGAATCCTATTCTTATTTAGGCATTATCCATGCTAACCAAATACAGGCTGAAGAACCGGCCACCTACATCCGTCCATCAACGTCACAACGAGTTCTTGGAAAACCAGACCCTTAAGCCTTTAGGACTTCCCCTTGCTTGGGTTATTGATTTCTCCAAGAACTCATTTATTATGCATGAACATCTACTCCTTAGGGGTTCATTCATGACGTTCTTCTGCCCGACTTTTACGTCAATACTGGCATTCCTAAACACCTTCAAGGTATAAATATACCCATACTTGCCATGGCAAACCACGGTTCGACTGCATAATTGCACGACACTGCTCGCGACGGCAAGTTCAGAAGGAACTCAAGTCCCCGCGTGAAGCTCTGACCAGATGCTGTCATCCTCCTTGCAGAGTATCCAGCTCCAGTAATTCTGACTCCCCTTGCGGGGTGTTAGAGATCGAGACCCGGAAAGCGATTCCAACCTCTCTCCTTCTAAGGTATGGAGCGGGCTAGAACCTAGAGGGACTTTTGGCAAATATTGGCAACACCAATCTAAACTATAGCTAAACTAGACTATAGAAAAACAGCACCTACTTCTTACCTCATACTACAGTTAGGCTTAGGTAAGGTACTCTGAGGTAGAACTAGCTAGAAGCATCAGATGAGTATTCACATTTTAGCCTGTGTTATTTATATATGTATTTTTATGAATATATGTCATAGCTACAAACCATGCTATTGCAGTATTATTTTATATTACTGCTAACGCTGTACGTATTATACTTCGCATTCTGTCTTACAATTGTAGCAGTTCATATCTCTTGCACGAGAAATAAGACTGTTCAATAAACCCTTTTTATTGAAATGCCCATCTACATATTTCTGTGTAAACTCTGTAGAAACGAAGCATGCATGATTGACTGAGTGAAACTGTTATCTATTGTTTCATGATTTTGAGACTGTTCTGATTCTAAGGGAAACAAAGTTGTCATGTTTATGCGGTTGTCAGAAACTAATCCCTTCTTGTTTATTTGAGAAGTTTCTAGTGAACTCGGAGTTAGCTGACACACACAAGTAATTAAGTTTAATGTACTCAGTAGAGACATACTGACCTCAGTCCTATGTCAAATCTATAGTGTATATTATTCCAATTCGCAGAGCTTATCAGGGATATAGGAACCACACTACAGTGCCTGGACGTTGTGTGCACAGGGAGACGAGGTGAGACTCGGATGTGCAGAGTGCTTGTCGTGGTGCAGCCAGGGCGTTGGTGAGGAGTGCCTGGTCGTTGTGTGCACCGAACAAAGAAGTGAGTCTTGGATGCGCAGAGTGCGTGTCGTGGTGCAGCCGGGGCATTGGTGAAGAGCGCCTGATCATTGTGTGCACCGTGAGAAGAGGCGAGACACGGATCCGCAGGGTGCGTGTCAAGGTACAGCCAAGGCGTTGGTGAAGAGCGCCTGGTTGTGGTGTGCACCGAGTGAAGAAGTGAGTCCAAGACGTGCAGGGTGTGGGTCGTGGTGCAGCATGGGGTTTGGTGAGCAGCACCTGGTCACCGTGAGCACCAGAGAAGAGGTGAGTCTCAGACACATATAGTGCATGTCGAGGTGTAACCAGAGGCGCTGGTGAGGAGTGCCTGGGTAGTAGGTGCACCGAATTTGAAGTAAGTCTCCACAGTGCTGAGGAGGTGGTCTCGGTGTTCACTGAGACCGCCGGAAGGAGGGCCTGGTCATTGGGCCCTCGGAGTGGAACAGCAGCGGTCCATATTGGCATCCTCAGAGGAGCTGAGCTGCCGGCCCAAGCTCGTCGTACCCATTGACAGAGTTCTGGATCAAGGCCTAAGTCGCTGAAGGAGGAGAGGAGAGTAGGGTCGCGCCCCCCCAGGTAACGTGATTCACACCCTGGGGTGGGGTGCGGGCCCAGAGGGACGCTCTCTCGGCCTCTCGCTTCTGTCAGCTGAGCGAGCCTATTGCTTCGTCTCGGATCTAGGCCTGTGCTGGCCCAAGGAGGGGTAGTACTGGGGCTGGAGTGAGAAGCCTACTTTTCTGTCATCATTGACCCATATTGGGCACACAGTCAACGGAGCACCTAAACTGTTGTATTACACTTTGCATTATTGCTGCTAACGAACTATCGAACTGTCGTATGACACCTGACCTCATTTGTGCCTGACGAACTACATGCTTGGTGCGCTACGCACTACATTATTTTTCCCTTGCAGAGTACATCATTGTAACGTGGCGCATTGCATTATTTCTTCATCTCACAGTACCTGATTGTAACGTGATTGTAGCATGACGCATTGCTTTGTTTCTTCCTGGTACAGGGCATGCTGGTAGTGACATAAATTGCATTATTCCTTCTATTGCAAAGTACATGACTGTGGCGCTATATATGTGTGAGAAGTTGGCCTGGCATATGCTGTCCACTAGTTATAGTGGGCACCTTGCACCAGTCCAAACAACCCCTTAGAGGTGATAGGTTAAAGACAACCTTTATTGAAAGCTATCCTAGTGGTAGCTTTGGAGAGCAGCCTTCAGGCTAAGTCTTAAAGGAATGTGAAGCTTGTTTTACCAGTCTATAATCTCTTGAATGACCAAATGAAAAGAGAACCACACCAGGTATATATATATATATATATATATATATATATATATATATATATATATATATATATATATATATATATATAAAATATATGTATTTATTCTAAACACACCCTACTAGTCTCTTTATGAGGCTGGAGGTAAAAGCACGTATGTTACACTTAATATCACACAGTAAATTAGCACAATAGACATTGAGCCCTAGGGGCGTATCAAACCATATATTAAGAAAGTGGTATAAGAACCACAACTTGACTAGACACAAGGCCTAGAGCCTGTAGAATCGCTGGGCCCATAAGGAACCACCCAAGGTAGTGACACAGGGGACCCACTGGGGACGTGTGCAGTGTGAGAACACAGCCGCGCATCACCGTTAGCTTCTATGGGGAAAGTCGCGATTGGAAATTTAAAGATAAAGGACTCTTAGGAGAAGACTTTGAGCAAACCCCTTTAGACTTAAGGGGTTGTAGGGCCAACACCCAGTACTTGAGTTACCTCACCCAGGGAAGCCGGGTGCATAGGTGTCTTTTGGTGTCGGGAATCGTCATTGATTTCATGCTGGTGTGTTTGTTGGAGGGTTTCTTGAGCGGGCGAGGGTGTTGGCGCAGTCGTCGATCCACTGTTTGAGGTTGCGGGCTGCGGCGTCTGGGTTGGTGGGGTCGGTGGGTGGGTTCTGGGCGAGGGTGGTGATCAGCTGGTCTTCATTGACTTTGCTCCAGCAGCGGCAAGGCAGCTGCTGGGTGCAGTGGTGCGTGGTTGAGGGTGTCATCTGTCTGGGTGGCGACCTTGAGGGAGGACTTGTGGACGATGGCTATTCCTCCTCCGATTCCGTTGGCTCGATACCTGCGGGTGATCTTGTAGCCGTCCGGGATGGCTATGGTGATGTCGGGCGGCAAGGAGTCGTTCCACCAGGTCTCGGTCAAGAAGGCTACGTCTGGGGAGGAGGTCTCGAGCAGATCCAAGTGCTCAACGGTGTGTTTGCGTGCGGAGCGGGTGTTAAGGAGTATGCAGCGTAGGTTGTTGGGTCCAGTCCTTGGAGGTTTGGTGGCTCTGTTACAGGTGAAGCTGCAGGTGCGGCAGGAGAAGGGTCCATGGGTCCGTTTAGAGGTGGCCTGGAAGCAGGTGTGGTTTCGGCCGGTGTTGAGTGCGTGGAGGATGCTGGCGTCTTAGCGTAGTCTGGTGTTGTGGTGTTTGCGGGGTCCAGGGGTTCTGGTGCTAGGCGCGGCCCAGGCGCAGACGGACGCAGACGGGCTTGCCTTAGGCGCGCCCGCTGCACACGTCTGCTGCGCGTCCATGCAGCGTCCAGCATATATGGGAAGGTGGGAGGGAGGAGCAGCTGGGAGGCAGGAGCAGCGAGTGGGCAGAGGGCGGGGCCGCAGGGGTCACAGCTGTGGGGAAGCAGTGAAACAGAAGCAAAATGGGGCACAAGAGGGGACAAAAGAGTGGTACAGAAGGCAAAAGGGGCACAAAAGGGGGGAAAAACGAGTGGCACAGAGCACAAAAACGGGGCACACAGGCAGAGGGGCAGAAAAGGGGGGGAAACGAGTGGCACAGAGCACAAAACGGGGCGCACAGCCAAAAGGGGCAAGAAAGAGGGGGAAAAAACGAGTGGCACAGAGCAGAAAACGGGGCAAACAGGCAGAGGGGCAGATTGCAGATTCGAATATGTATTTTTTATGTGATCTTTATGATTTAATGTGTTTTATTCTATATATATATTGATGTATGAATACCATTTACACAGATATTGGAATTTGGTGGCGAATACCAGGAAAGACAAGGCCTCGTTTTCAATAGTAATACCATTATTTTAAAGATTTTTTTATTGTTCTAATAGTATTTTATATCCTTCCTATAGTAATAAAATGAAACATTGTCATGTATAATTGGGTTCAGTATTGAAGTTTGTGCATGGTTGAGGTGTGAATAGGAGAGTGGGTGAGTGTCTAATGTGCAAGGGAATTTAAGTGTCACGTGGGGGACACCACTTTGACTTTTTGTAATTGGCCCTGCGCCCTAGGTCTGTAAGGGTACCACTCACATTTTGTGAAAATGTCCTAGCCTCTAACAGGATGTGTCACCAAGACATAAACAAGCATTTGCAATGCAATATGTCTCGCAGCATTAAAGTTTGAGTTATTGGCATTGTAAATGACAATGCTTTGCATTAATTTCTTTTATTAGCAATTGGTATATAATCATTGTTTGTGAATGGTTAGTTGGTGAACTAGTATTACTGCTTATACTAGACATGTTTCTGCAGTGCACATACGCACTTTGACATGGCTTTGGTGTGCTGCCTCCTTTCCTCCGTGGTCCCGAAGGAGGTTGAGATGCTGTGTTACTGCTACCTCTATTATCACTTTTTTATTTTTATTTATTTATTTAATGCGATTTTATATAGCGCGAACTTTACCCGAAGGTGTCAGAGCGCTTTACATAAGAACCAGTTGCAAAACATAAGGTCTAAGGATTACGTGCGTTACATAAAAGATACAAACAGAAAAAATTGCAAATGTACAAGATGTAGCATTCTACCAAGTTCTATATATAAGCGACAGAAAAACAAACAACAACAAAAAGTGTTCCTGTACACTTAGGAAGCATAGTGCATTCAATCCCGTCGATTTCGCATTTACTAAGCACATGATTCATAAAAACTCCACTGAACAATGTAGTGGCCAACGACCAAATAATTACTGCCCAGTGTAAGGGGAAACCTGGCAAAATATGATAAAGTCCAGAGAGGGGTACAGCTCTTGCAGGGCGCTAAAAAAGTTAGACATTCGCTTTTTAGGGACGGGCGAGCAAAGTCCAGAACATAAAAATAAATGATGCGTTCGGCTTCAGAGGGGAAGCCATCGGTGAGGCGTTTAGTGTGAATTAGGGTAACGTTTATTTAAAGAATTGCAGGGGCAGACGCTGGAAAAGGCAACTATTTGGAAGTTACGGTGTAACAGAACGCTCTGACCCAGCTAGGCAAATAGTTTAATCCCCAACTGTAGCAGGATGTGCAGCAGATCTACAAGACGAGATAAGTCAACTAAAATTCGTGAATCAAGAAAGAGTGACATAAGCCTCGCCAAGGTGCCACAAGCAGTCCACCAGGGGTGACCAGCAACAGAGCAGAATCCATCCAGCGAGCAGACATGCATGCAGCAGGGCCAAGTAAAGATCGGGACATACGTTATAGAGACTGGACTTGTAAAAGGGCAATGTTGTGACATGTGATCGGAGACAACAGCAACACTGTCTCAATGTAGGTGCAAGGTAGAAGAATTCTTAGTGCTTGACAGGTTCCCAGGATCTTTAGGGGGTCTCTCACCAAAGGTGCTCAGCGCCTGGCACCACCCACTACACTGAGGGACAGACACTGCCCCTCCCTCCCTGCCCTCAAAAGCATACCAGGCCTGCCACTCCCACCTCACCAGAACCCCTCCTGCCCCTGGGGTGCTTTCCGTCCTCTAACCTTGACCGTCCCCAAGAACCCTTCCTGCACAGAAGTACCCCTTTATCTCATGTCTACCCACATTCACAACACCCCTGCCACCTGTGGCGCGACTCCCCTCGCGAGTACAGACTCGAGGTCTAGGTCGGAGCTGAGCAGAGAGATGAAGTCCGAGGGCATCGCAGCAGGGCCCGGCGGGAGGATACCGCCTCGGGCACTGGTGCAGCGGCACGAGGCGCCGGGTTGTCCTCGACCGCTGCCCACCGGTCACCAGCACGTGACCCTCAGAGCTTGACCTCCACAGAACCAGAGAACAGGGGGAGAGAGACAGAGAAGAATGCCTTTTCTGTTTGTGGACGTCAGGGGATCAACACTGCACAGGGGACAGGGTCCGGAGGGGGCGTGTGCGGGCTCGGAATGAAGAGCCACTGTTCGTCTCTCTTCTGAGAGGAGACACCTGTGCGCACTGGGGCCTGAGCTGGCAGAACAAAACAAGCACAATCCACTTTCAAAAGCAGCCCAAAACCGGCACAGACTACCGCTAGAAGCCCGCTGCAAGAACAGTCTCAATGCTTCGAGAAAAAAGTTTGAGGGGTCGATTGATTCTTATTCTTAACGTAAAGAGAAGCAGCGTAGGATGTCGTTCGTCCCGTCTGATTCACTGTAGTGTCTTGCTTGTTTCGGTTACTCTTCATAGGAAGCCCAAGGCAATAATAGGGTTGCAATTAGTTTCCATAAGAGACAAGAAACAAACAACAAGCAAACTCACCGCCGCAGCCCGGCTTCAACAGGAAGCCAGGCAACCTTTGTGGGGACGGGGGCGGGCCGGACAAATACAGGAAGCAGACGGGAGCCAACCCCACCGCGCTCCTGTGCCCGCCGCAATGTAATGTATACTTTCACTTTTAAAGCAAATGTTTGCAATAAAATGTGTTTTAAAAAAATAAAATACAAACGCAACGATCACATCAGCCTTGATAAGTTCTGATTTGCAGTGGGTTTTATTTATGTTGGATACTAACATCCCAGGCACTATTGCTACACGTGGATAAGATGTGGAGGGGGGATGAAAAGGTAAATTAAAGGAATACGTGTTGTTAGCCCAATTGGGGTTTATTATACCAGCGTCCCCTTCGAGCTTCTGTTATTCAAAATAATTTTGCATGTGCTGTAAACCTGCTAATATAGTGTTTTTTAATTTATATTTCATCATGTCCATGTTGCATTGATGATGCAAAGGTCACATTATGCTTGCTTTTGCACGAATGAAGCATTGAATATATGCATAAGGCACTGAGAACATGTTGTTCATTAGCAACTTTACTGCTTTATGATGGCACCCACAGTAACACTTTAGCAGTCGTCCTTTGTTGATGTCTTTTGTTATTTGAGACATATTGTAGCACTTTGGATCAGGTGAACAAAGCCGCATGGCTGAAACATGTTAAGTTGTACGAGGCGTGCACCCAATAAATTCATGTTTTGACACTAAGCAAGCGCATTACTATGTGGCGGATTTAGAGTTGTTTTCGCCAAACTGCCTTTCTGGCGGCTAGCGCGACCCCTTCATATGGCTGCATTTAATAGTGAAGCACTATGTAATGTGAGTTAGATAAAGTAAGGTACATTTTTATTGCCGCTAAAAAGCCATTCCTTTCTCATAGCCTTAACCTAAGCACCCAGTGTATTTGTCATTGTTCCAAGCATCAGCAATGGTGTATAAATTGTGTCATAGCAGAACACAACATTCAGACGTCTGAAGCCTTTTAACAGTAGCTCCTGCTTGACTTTGAAACCTAGTAGTTAAATGTTACTTTTTTCATTGCACTACTTGCATGTCCTGTATTGTAAGTGCATGAAGGGCGTCATACCCTCTTCCCAAGTGCCGAAAAGCACGTTCACTACAATATTTTACTATAGACTTAACCTATTGTTTTTAAGTCTATTGTAAAAACCTACATGTTTTTAAAGATTGCAAAGCAGCATTAATTATGTGTATCAAGAGCCCTGAGACCTATGTGATGTTTATCTTAAACAAGGGGTTTCACAGCTCAAATGGCAGTCTGCGTCGTCAGGCGGCGGCGGCGTCGGAGGGGGCGGGGAGGGGTGCTGTGACGTCAGCCTCGTTCTCGGAGTCCATTGGCCCCAGCCTCGGATCTTCCACGCGCTGGAAGGCGGACATAATTCACGGTGATGCGGGGCTCTCCCTCGGGCGGAGCCCCGCGGAGCCTACAGAATACCGGACTGGCGGTAAGTGGGACGGGGGGCGGTGCGCTTGTGTGTGCGAGCGTGTGTGTGTGTGTGCGCGACGGGGGAGCGTGTGTGTGTGTGTGCGCGCACGACAGGGGTCTCTGTATGTGTGCGTGCGTGTATGTCCGCTCGTGTGTGTGTGTGTGTCTGTGTGTGCGCATGCGTGCAGGGGGAAGTGTGCCTGTGTATGTATGCGCTTCCCAGGAGACAGACACGGCGAGCGCGTTCACGCGCGCGTGGCCTGCGCCGATCGCCTTTTGCGAGATGCGCGCGGCCAGGTGCTGTCTCCTGGGAAGCAGAGTCAGTAACAAAAGATCTCTGGCGAGACACAGCGCTTACGCGCTGTGTTTTCGCTACGAGACCTAAAAATGCCACTGAAAGCTCCCCTTACCCATGGGAGGTTTGCTGGAAACTGTCACCCTCTGAAGTACAGGGCCGCCCACCAACTATCTCCCATGGGTTATTGAAATGTTGGTAGCCTGACTTACCATCTAAGCGAGTGTTTACTGTTGTTTTTGCAGTCTGTTTTTTAAAGGGTAAATATGGAAAAAACACAGCGTTGTGCCTCTCTAGCCTGTATGTGTTCTGTGTGTGATGACAGGCACTGCTTCTGCTCGTTATGTGTGTGAGGGTTGTTTACATTGCTGCTGCATGTTCGTGCATGTGTGATGGAATCAGCACTGCTATAATATAACCTAAAATCTGGAATAAGAACCAAGGCTTTTATCTCTTATAGGTCCCCGTTCTAATTTCAAGGGATTTTTTGACAATTAGCTTTCCTAAAGCATGTTATCTTGTATAGTTCAAAGTACTAAGTATGACTCCTGTGAGATCTAAACACTCTAGTTCTGAAGCCCAAAAATATTTTTAACCTCAGGAGTAGCTCATTATTCTGAAGCCAAAGCATGTAACTTCTATGGAATAGGGACAATAGGTTGTAGCAGACACCTAAGCCTCCAAGACACCTGTACCACAAAAGTAAATGCTTTGCTATCATATGTCTGAGGATGTAAGATGTTTTATCTGAAGTCTGAGCCTATGTGATCTGTGTAACCAGATTGATAGTTTTTCTGTCGCAGTGCAAGGCCTTAGCTTGTGTGATCTTTTTTTAGCCTAATGGATATATTTGCTGTCCAGAGGCTGAGCCTGTGAGATTTATGGCTGTATATGGTCAGTAGATTCACTGTCAAATCTGACTGTGTGTATGCATGTGTATATCTGCGTCTGTGTGTGTGTGTCTGTGTCTAACCTGAAGGATAGCTCCGCTCTCATAGCCCTGCACCTCTAAGAGCTGTATTAAAACAAGGTTTGTGCTGGGATGTAAAATGGTCGCCTGCATGGCTCTGGAGAGTGTGTGGCCCTTCCTCGAATTCCCCATTGCAAGTTCTGTAGGTTATTAACTGATTCACCTCGGCACACACAACAACGACACATGTGCGGTGAGGCCATCTGTGACAGAATGAGACACAAAGCAGAGATTATTAAACGTGACTATCATCAGCTTATCAGGCTGCTGGGAGAGGCAGTGGTGGCAGCAACAGATTTTAGTGACAGGGCGTGCTTTATTAAATGTCACCTGACAGGGAGAGTCACAGACTGGTCTTTCCTGCATTTTAAAATTGGTCTGTCTGTGCCCTGCAACCAGGTCCTTCACTCCATCCAAGTGGGACATGCATAGTGTGCTTCCATGTGTTACTCCTGTGAGTTAAGAAGAATGAGCATGGGAAGCTTCAGTTTTATGTAGCTGTGGCTACAGGGGAATCCAGAACAAAGCGGTACGTAAGTTGGAGGCAGGAGAAGCACCATGACTGCAAGGGGAATTACAAGCAGCACTACCCAAGCACGGCCATTCCACAGCCGATACAGGTGCTGTTGATGCTCACTTAACTGGTTACTCAAAATATTGGTGTAAGAATGGGGTGAGTATGTACAGTATTGTATTGTGTGTCCGAAGAATGGTACTTTTTTTATAAGTAAAAGCATTGGCTGGACCTTGATTGCATTGAATAATTTATTTTTATTTTATTTATTTGAGGTATTTGTAGAGCGCAGCATTCATCCCAAGGGATATCAAGGCGCTTAATGAGAAAGGGCTGCTGAGGTTTGGACCGGGGGTTTATTATTTGGGGAAGAGATGAGTTTTGAGTTTTTGCCTGAATACAAGGAGGTTCGTGGTGTGTCTCAGATCCGCCGGTAGTTCATTCCAGCGTTTGAGAATTGAGATTCTAACCCACACCGGATCCCTGAGTAAGCCTCCGACTGATCAACTTTGCAACCCTAAGGGTCACATACTAAAGGGCTGTACTTGGCGCTAAGTAACTCAAAGCCTTGGGACTCGAGAGATAAAGTCCTGTAATTTTCACAATCCCATGGCTATGGTAGGGGCTACCCGTTGTGTCCTTTCACCCCTAGCCACCACGGCCACCAGGCACCTCAGTCCTTTCGTGGACACAAACGTGGCTAGCACAGACTTTGTCAAAACCAAGGCTAGAGGTCTCCCCAGTCTGCCACCGCCCGAGCAACCACAGCCTCAAACCCCTCTAATGTGAGCTTGCAAAATCATGGACAATCAGTTGGCAGCAGGATTCAGCACTGCCAAAAAATAACTTCAGACAAATGGGTGCTTAAGATTTTTCAGGGGGTTATGCACTACCTTTTATGGAAACCCTGCCACCTATGTCACCATTCTCAGCTATGCTGATGAAGAACCACCTTGCGATCTTG
This sequence comes from Lissotriton vulgaris, assembly GCF_964263255.1. Taxonomy (NCBI): domain Eukaryota; kingdom Metazoa; phylum Chordata; class Amphibia; order Caudata; family Salamandridae; genus Lissotriton; species Lissotriton vulgaris. Next base: position 240,242,977 of record NC_141689.1, on the reverse strand, counting down.
TAACAGAAAGCACATGCTCTTTTGGCCAAAGGAATGATCGAGAGAGTGCCAACATCAGAAGTAGGTCGTTGTTGCCATTCCCTCTACTTTCTGGTGCCAATAAAGGATGGAGGGCTTTGTCCTATTTTAGATCCCAACTATTACCTGAAAAAGGAAATGTTCAAAATGCTCTCTCTGACTCAGGTCCTGTCTGCCCTAGAACCTGGGGATTGGATGCTAGCAATGGACTGGCAGGACGCATATTTCTATATTTCCGTACTGCCAGCCCACAGGCGATACAGGCGGTTTATGGTGGGTCACAAGCATTTCCAATTAATTGTGCTCCCATTCATCCTTGCCAGAACCCTCAGGTGTTCAGGAAAGTGATGGTGGTGGTTGCAGCCCATCCGCAGAGGTTAGGGGTCCAGTCTTCCCCTACCTCAATGACTGGCTGTTGAAAGCAAGCTCGCCTCAGGCAGTCATCACCTCCAGAATACGTTGGACCTCTTGAATTTTATGGGGTTCTATCAAAATGCTGAAGTCACATCAGATGCTCCCCTTCCTCGGAGCCTTCTGGACACAGTGCAATTCCCCGCCTCGCTCCAGAGTAGCTAGTCCAGGATATTCAGGCTACGATACTGATGTTTCTGTCTCTATTCTGGATTTCTGTGAGACTCATTCTGAGGCTGCTGGGCCTCATGGCCTTCCGCAATCTGCTGGTAAAGCATGCCCGTTGGTACATGTGGGCCATGCTGTGGGACTTGAAGTTCCAGTGAATTCAGCCTTAGGGGAATCTCTCCAACCTAGTCCAGATATTAGAGGGAACTGCAAAACATCTGTAGTGGAGGCTAACAAACCATGATTGTGTCAGAGGTAGACCCCTCTCTCTTCCCCAGGCAGAACTCAGTGGTCACGCATGCATCACTCCTGGGTTGAGGTAGCCACTTGGGCGAGGTGGAGACCAGAGTTCTCTGGTCTCCGGTGGAGCCTAAGCACCATAGAAACCTATTGGAGTTGAATGTGAAGTACTTGGCATTGCAAGCCTTTCTTTCATCCATTAAGGGAAGGTTAGATCAGTTCAGGTATTCATGCCAGGAGGCGCGGCACCTCTCTACATGGCTAGAACATTAGCACATTTGCCTGGTCACACAACACCTGGCAGGATCTTTGAAAGGCCAACACAGATGAACTCAGCTGTCAATGCCTCACATATCATGAACAGTGCCTTCAGCCAGAGGTGGTGCAAGGCCTCTTCCACAACTGGGGAAAACCTTTGTTCGATCTATATGCATAATGTCAGCACTACTATGCTTTTGAATTTCCAAGGAGGCTCTCACTAATAGAGCCACATCATCTTGAGTGGCGCTCAGGACTCCTGTACACTTTTCCACCAATACCCCTGCTGCCCAAGTTCTCAGGAAGATCAGAATCGCCTGGGTCCAAGTCATTTTAGCATCCACTGACTCATCACAAAGAGTATGGTATCCCGAAATCCTGAGCATAAAGCTCAGTTCTCTGATCAGGCTGCCTTTTTGGGAATTTCTCCGGTCACAATAGCAGGGCATGGTTCTGAACCCAAACCTGCTTACTCTCCACCTGCATTCATGAAGTTTGAGTGGTGACAGCGAGGAGCTTTCAATCTGCCTCCTGAAGTATGTGACGTCATTGTAGCAGCAAGGAGTCCCTTCACAAAGAATGTATACACCTGTAAATGGGACAAATTTCTGGCTCTGTGTCCTGCCAAGTTGATTGATCCTCTCTCTGCACCTATATCCAAAACTTATTTTGTTTGTATTGTCCCTCGTCCAGCAAGGTCTGGATTTGGGTTCAGTTAAAGGGTACCTTTCACCCATCTCAACTTTCTTGCAGTTGCCGGATCAACCCTCCCTGTTCAAGTCACCCAGTGTGACATGTTTTCTGAAAGGTTTACAATACGTTCCCCCTGCACCTTTCATTATGCCCCGAAAGGGACCTCAATTTAGCTCTATTTTTTCTGATGTCTTCACCTTTTGAGCTCATTTACAGCGTTACTCTCAGATTGCTTACCATTAAAACAGTGTTTCCAGTAGCTATTACATCCGCCTGAAGGGTTAGCGAACTGCAGATGCTCTTTCAGTCAACCCTCCGTATACCACTTTCTTTCCCGACATACTGTTCCTTTGGATCTGAGCATCATTCCTCCCCAAGGCTGTGACACCCTTTCCCATTGGCCAGAACATTACACTGTCGACCTTCTTTGCTCCACCTCACCCCTCCAAGTAAGAGGAGAGACTCCACCACCTAGATCCAAAAAGAGTATTGTCATTCTATGTTGATCGTACCAAAGACAACCGGGAAGACAATCAACTTTTTTGTTTGGTTTTCTGGAGCAAAGAAAATGAAAACAGTGCAAATCTCCAGATGGATTGTGCTCTGCATCGAAATCTGCCAAACCTGTCCAAGAAACAACCTCCTGCGAGCTTGTGGTCTCAATCCACCAGAGCCAAAGCTGTGACCACTGAACTAGTTTGCTGAGTCCCAGTCCTGGACATCTGTCAGGCAGCCACATGGGCATTGCTTCAAACATTTGCCAAAACGACTGTCTCAAAAATCAGGTCCATTGTGATGGCCATTTTGCCCATTCAGTCCTCCAGGACTTTCTAGTATAACTAGTTTGCAGACCCTCCTTCCGGGAAGTATTGCTTCAGTATCTATTCTAATGTAAAGAATCTGCAGATATCACCCTAACAAGTTACTTATCTTTGGTAGCACCGTATCTGGTAGAGCCTCTGTCTAGCTAAAGATTCCTTACCGACCCCCCTATCCTTCCCATTCTGTGAACTGTGATTTCCATTTGAAGAGGTCCTTGAGAACTTCACTTTGGCTCACTAGCCACAATACCTCAGTATGGCTCTGTGCTTCTGGTGCCGAAAGTAGTCTTGAAACTGAGTTCAGCGTGCTAGGGTAGCGCCTATATCGGCTTAGTGCATTTCGCTTCCAGAGCAGGTGGTGACAATGTGGAGCCGACCGAAGCCACCTGCTGGTGAGCAAGGGGACAACTCATAAAAAATTCTGGATCCAGTCAGATGCCTGGGGAATATTCTAAGGTAATTACTCTGGGGCTAGATAGAGTCTCTACCAGATGAGGCATTACCTAAGTTAAATAACTTGTTCTTTATGATCTCGATAACTTGAAGAATTGCTTACCTACTGAAAGCTCGAGTGGGTATGATTTCTGTAACCAGAGTAACAGCTCTATTTTCTAAAGTTTTACTAAGTATGTGTTCTTAATCAGAGCATGTGATATCCGTGTTGACCCCAACCAGTTTTACCTGAAATTTGATTAGAATATACCTGGTAACCTTATGAAATATACACAGTCAATATAAATTGTTTCTAAAAAAGTTTAATTAAAAACCATATTCTGCTGCTGATAGAGCGTGGGTTCACCTGCCTAGAATTTTACCATACTCACCTGGACCCATAAACACATATACACTTTGAACAGGTAAACCTACGCTTAACCAGTGATTTATTTAACCTTTTAGGACCTATACCTTGACTTACCAATCCTTGTCACCGGTACCTAGAGTCCTAAGGGATCAAGGGAGTTAGCAAGAAAATAGGTAGTAAATAAACATTTGCACTCATAAAATAAGCACAGACTCGGGAAAGAGTTAAACACTTTATCTAAATATCCTCTTTAAATGTCAATGTCCATAATAAATTAATCAGAGCTCGATCAATGAAGAATAAAATCAAAGCAAGATGATGTGGAAATATCATGAAATGTTCTTTAAGCATTGAAACATAGGAAGGGTAAGAAGAGGGAAACAGCACAATGACATATCCCGCTCAGCTTTATATTTACCTAGAATGGTGTGAAGACCAACCCTGGCCATGGGCTGGGATAAAGGACAGGACCCCCAATAGTGCAGGTGCCAACAGGATAGAACAGGTGCAGACCAGAATCAGGATAAGTACGGACCAAATTGGATCAGGACAGGACCACCGCAGGTCAGAACCGGCACCCACAGCTAAAGTGCAATGCCAGCGTCACACCCCTCTCTGCAGCTAACAGTCGGGGCCCGATTGGGTTAGCGAATCTTCTCCCTCAGTAACCCCAATTGGGTTATCGATCTCCTTCCCAGAACCCCGAGTGGGTTATCGAATCTTCTGACAGAGTGCTCTGCCAGCACCTCTGCTCTCGATCGCCTATTGAGTGCGTTGGGTCAGTGACAGGTCAGCTATTCAGACAAGTCGGACAATCTAACTAGCTAAGCCTACCTTAGTTATACCATTTTCCAGGGCAGTGTACCACCCCCCAATGTTGCAAATATGTGTATTCCCTAAATTTGATTGGTCAAAAGATGAGGAGAGGTCATCACACCCTACCAGTTATGAGGTCATACTCTTCAATATTCAGATTAATGTTCCCGCCCAATATTTAATTTTCCCATGCACTTTTATTCCACCCGGCAATGAATGTTCCAATAGTAAATACAATGTATAATTTGACTTTTGAAGGTAACTCTTATCAAGACTAACCTAGCTTCTGTATTTGCCCCGTGCTCCATTGCAGTCAGCCTGAACTTGTGACTTTCCCCCAGGCTTGCTTAACCAGATAGCCATAAATAACACTATGTGCTTTTAGGTGCTTTACTTAACTGAAATCTTTAAAATTACGTATTTCCAGTTCTACTGATTGGATTTTTGTCAATTTGGTGTCAACTAATTTATAATATGTTACTCTGTGTTTCTAAATTAGTTTGGGTTTTTTCTTGTATTATGGTCTCACTTTATTACTGTTTGAAGAGCCGCGTAAATAGTTCACACGTTGCCTCTAAGTTAAGCCTGACTACTTTTGTGCCAAACTACCAGATGGTTGAGCACACATGAATTTTGGGTTTGATTTTGTCTCACCCTGATTGAGAATATGATTGCTCATGAGCAGGGATTCACCCCCCTCAACCAGTTATCCAATTTCCAACAGAGTTCCACGAGGCTGGATAACTTCTTTGTGAAGTCCCACTAAATCAGATTTGCAGTTGTGGAAAAGCTTAGAGCAGCAGCAACCTGAAACTTAAGCCCAACAGCATTGCATCTTCATCACATCTGTTTGACTGTTTTGTCCCAATCTTTCAGAGGCCATGAAGCAAAAAAGTTTTTTAGTCCCAGGTTTCAGGAAACGAGAGGATGAGTACACTTTGACACCGGCCAAGGGTTCAAGACCTTGGGGCCAACACTTAGAGTTCAAAAGTCACTCCAGCAGAGGCCAGTAGCAACTTACAAGGCAAATCCAGTTGAAACTGGTCAATTGGACAGTTGGAGAAAAAGGTATTTTGAAGTGTTTGTCCCTGTACCTTAAAGGTCAATCTTATAACACTTGGAGTCCACTGCTTTGTCCTGGTTATAAGAGGGAGAGCGGGTCCAGTCTTCTAAGTTGTTATCAGGTCACAGACAGCAGGTTCAGGACTCGTCTGCTGTACCTCTCTACCTAAAACCAAGATGGCTGAAACCTCCTTCCCCTCAGCAGAGCTCCTGTGCTAGAGAAATGAGCAGCCCCTCCTCTGTGGTTACTCTAAACCAGTTCTGTGGGAAGCTGCCCTCCCACTGGGATTGGTGCCTGTCTGACTGGGAGGGCAAACAAGAATCAAGCCCAGGTGTTAACTCAATCTGCCTGTGATGGAGTAGTCCTCTTTGAAGTTAATCAAATTCCTGGGCCCTGCCCATAAGCCATCCTGTCAACGGAACAGTAACACCTTCTCACACCCAAGGCCTTTTGTCTCTGCTCTGGAGCAAGTTCACACACCTCATCAGGGGGTCATTGACCACCAGGTGACAGTTGGAGCTCATGAAAATGAGCCTTCCAGAGGCTTTAGGCAGGTAAAGGCTACTTTATAAAAGTACCTTTTCATACACATGTATTGAAAATCCAACTTTACCAGTGAACTGGGATTTAATAAACATTTCAAGAACCCCAATGATAAAATGTGCAGCTGTTTCCTAGCTGGAGTTATAATTTTTAACTTTAATGTTGCATTCCGCTGCTTTCCTATGGAACAGTCAGCCTTGCCAAAGTAAAAATAGCTCTTGGTGCTTTTTCGCTGTAAGGACATATGTAACATTAAATATTTACTTCTCCTTCTTTTAAATACTAAGCACCCTGCCTTATGGCCCATAAGGCCTTTTTGTGGTGACTTAATAATATTTAAAAGAAAGGCTTTGACCTGTCAAAAGAGGTCATTTTCACAGGTCGAATTTGCACTTTAAAAGTATCCAACCAGGCAACAAATGGTAGGCCTGCGTAATGTTTGCACTGTTACTGCAATAGATGGTACAATGGTTGCTGCAGTCCACAAGAGACATTTAACTTACAGTCCCTGGGTACATTCAGCACCATTTACTACGCACTTATAGGTAACTTACTTATACTATTAGTTAAATATACCAATTAGGGGTATTCTAATTTCAGCACATTGAAATGGGAGCACAGGCTCCTACCTCTGGTTATCAGGAGTAAAGTGTATTGAGTTATACAGCCAGCAAAAACAGTCAATGCTAAAATCTGGGGTACACCCCACAAAAGATGGTCATTTCATAAACGTTTCTAGGGAAGACGTGAAATATTGCACAAGGATAAGTTTAATACCAGTTGGTCTTCCCCAATGGAATGTTTTGCCACTGGAATGTGGCCTGCCGAAATGGCAGATTGGTAATCATTAACTGTTCTGTACGACAGACCATCTGTCTCCTGATTGACTAGAAAGCTGACTATAAAATTCACATCTGCCTCCACGGGATCCAGATTCCGTGAAGTGCACCAGCATTTCCACCTCCCCTAGGTTGACATACATCACTTGTGGTTACAATCTGACCAGGCTTTGCCAATAAAAAAGAGAACTTTGCTCATAGGGCCTTGCATTTGCCAACGAGCCCTAAAGGATTCCATGCTACAAGTTGGAGCTGGTTGTAGATGACTAGGGATGAGAGTGAGCTTACGGGCCCAATTGAATAGCTGACAAAGATAGAAGATGGAGAGGCAATTGGCAAGATAGCTCCACTAGGATTGGGAACCCAGGTTGCATTCTCCATAATGTAGTAATAAAAATGATCTCTGCCAATTGTCCTGTTTCCTGATCTGCCACATGACTCTGGGCATTATAGCAATTAGAGGAAAGGTATATGTCGTTCACTTCTAGTTTTGAATGAAGGCATCCGTTGCTACTGCTAACAGATTTGGCCTCCAGCTGTAAAACAAAGGAATCTGAAAGGTTACTCTGGAAGCAAAATGATCCATCTTTAGAGTCCCCATTTCACCATTAGTTTCTTGAACAAAGTGGGATGTTTCTTTTGCTTGAATTTCAAAGAAACTGGGAGTTCCAGTCCACTTCTTAGTTGTACTTTCCAGGAAATTGACCCGCTAGCACTGAAATGTTATTGGATAGGGAGAACTCCCAAAACTCCCTCACAATATGTAGTAGAATGTGGGATCTCTTTCCCACAAAGAGTTGATATGTTTGACATCAGAGATATTGTTCATCCTGAGCAATATACAACAAAATACAACATTGTGAATTCCTTGTGATCAGACATCGATTCGTAACTGAACCTAACAGAAGCTCGAGGCAGTTGATATGAAGTCTCAGTTTGTTGTGGGACCACCTGCCTCCTCTAGATATCTCTCCACATCTCACTCTCCAGTCACAATGTCTGTGACCTCAAAGATGGGTCACACATTCCAAGCTTCATGTGACTAACCATCATTGGGTTGTAGTCTCACTTCCTGAGATAGCAGGATCAACTGCGCACATGAGAGTTCCTTTTGACAATGCATTACCTTCAGACATTGTAATGTCTCGAAATTTAAGGGCCCTGGAAAAATTACTTGACGGGGCAGGCAATAGGCCGACCAGGTGAACACTCCAAAGTAGAGTCACTTTGCCCATTGCCAGGACTCTGCAAATTTCTTTCGTGATCACTTTGATCTTCAAATCAGGGACTGAAAGAGCTGTTGTTAATAAGTCGTTCACACAAAACCCAGGCCCTCTATCTGAATAGGAAGGGGTGGGAGCACACTGCTGACCTCCAAGCACAGTTCGCCCCTTAGCATTATGGTAAATGCAGTTTGCAGTGCGCGCTTACTTGGTATTTTGCTGGAGTGTTCCACCCAAGTTGATGCAGGTTAGTGCTGTACATCTCTAGACACATGTATTTCTGGATTATATCCTTCATCAGTAGAGATAAACAAAAAATGATTTTCATCTGGGATGGCTGAGCAGGCTGCCACAATTCTTACAGGTCTCAGTACCTCTCACAGGCGCACAGTTGCATCTCCACTAGCTCGTCTGCTACATGGCTCAAGGAAGCCTTTTCAAACAGGAAGGGGTGGGAGCACACTGCTGACCTCCCCTCTCTATCTGAATGACTGGGATTTGAGAGAGGTTTGTTTGGTTTACCACAAACCGCAAATCCTGGAAAGGGGAGATTGTCATCTGTAGATGCTTATGCAGAAGGTCTGGCTCTATTAGGCATTAGCTGGATATTAATGAGCTATATTATCAGGCACATTGCTCTCTGTCTAAGGAATTAAGCCAACAGTTACATTAGCTTGGTAAAACACCAAAGGGCTGATGATAGCCCATTGGAAGTGTAAGGAATTTGTAAGTTGATGGTTTCAAACTTAACTGCTGTAAATGTCGCTGGGGCGGGATTAGAGGAACAGATAAATAAGCATATTGTAGGTCCAAACATACCATAAAGTCTCCTTCTCCCAGAATGTCTTGCAGGAGGTGAATGCCCTTTATTTCAAAATGTTTGTAGAGAATCCAGGTATTGATTTCTCTGAGGTTGATGACCAAACAATAACCTCCCCTTTCTTGTCTACCAGGAATACTTTGCTTGTAAAGCCTCCCAGGTGGAGAAAAGTCTCTAGAATCGCTTTCTTCTGATGAAGAGAGAAAATGTCTATGAAACGTTGTTTCTTCAAAGAGAAATCAATTGCTGTTGGGGGAGAAGTTAGATGAGATGTTTTGAAAAATTCCAAATGAAATCCCCTCACTTTCTGGACCACCCAAGCATCCTGAACAATGACAGCCCAGTTTTGACTGGGTAGTCGAATCATGTCCCACAGTTCTCATGGGTAAAGGAAGAAGTAAGGGTCTTCCATGGAAGACTCCACAGTATCCATGCCCACTGGTTGCTCTAGCTTTCAAAGGGAAGGGCACCTCTCCCCAGTAGCAGTCATTTCAATTTCATCACCTTCTGGAAAAGCCTTTAAAGGAGGGGTGGAATGAGATACCCCTAGATGAGCACCCCCAGTCTGTGCTGGTCATAGTAAAAAAGGTTTTGGTGGAAAAAGTGCTTTAGGGATACCTGCTCCATGTCCAAATGTGAGTTCACAGAGCTAAAGAAATATTCTTAGACTCACATTGCTTAATAAACAGATATTAATGTGTCCTACCCGCTAAGACATCTGGATCAATCTGAGTTCACTGGACTTTAGCTGCAAAGTCTGAAATCTTAGAAAGAGGACCGGCAAGATCGAATAATTTATCTTGACAGGCCTGTCAGGGTCTGTCAATGCCCTTTTTTTGGTTCTTAACATATTTCTCCAAAAATATAGACAGTTTAGGATACATTTCTGGAGTATATGCAGTATGACCATCCCAAAAAGGTCAAGGGCATTCCGCTCTTACGAGCTTTCTACCGCTTTCAGGAAGGGTGTTCTCAATCTAGCTTGGAAATAGGCTGCAATCCTAGCTGAAGGGATCCAGTCCAAGGATCGTAGGTGCACTATCTCCTCAGAAAACAAAATCATTTTAATAGGTCAGAGGGAAATCTCAAATTAGAAGGGCCTGCATCTAAATCCTGGTCGTCAAATCTTTGACGCATGAGTAGCGAGGACAAGGAATGAATTACCTCCTCCTCAGAGGTCTCACCATGATCTTGACTATCCTGATCAGAATGGACATCATCAAAATACGTCTTTGTCAATATCTTGGGATTTACTGGGGAGGGAGTCTAAATTAGCCATTTATACATTCTCTAACAAGACTGTTTTAGAAAGCCTCTTTCTTGGTTTCAAGGGAGGTTCATGGCCTAGAGGGGAGTTCTCCAATCCTATGCTGGAAAGAAGGAAAGATCAAGCGCTCGTAGCAAAGAGAAAAAAGTTGACTTATTGGGTCAAAGGACGCAGGGAGTTAGAAATTGATTTTTGCAGACATCTTTGGATAGTGTAATCCATTGCAGGTCTATCTCTCCCCAGAACATATTCCTCTACACCATCAGGTGTAAGATCAATGGATGATGTAGTAGGATAGCCTTGAGATGACCCTTAATGGGAAAATGTATAAATTGGCAGATTCAATTAAAGTCCTTGCCCCTTCTCCCTTAAAATAATAGGGATTTGCTACTGCTCACCTTGTGGTGTGATTTTGGAGGGAAGGACCCTCACCAAATGTGATCAAACTCTGTGGACAAATGACTCCTGGGTCCAAACAACCTGATTTGCAACTGATGCAACTAATACCTCTCCCATGAGGCTGGTGTCAAAAGAAATTAAATGGTTAATAATTTGTGGGCAGAATAGTGCCACCCATGCACTGCTCTGTGGGCGGACCCAAGTTCTATGAATAAAGGACTGGTATGAGGGTGAATGTTGACCCACTCAAGCCAGATCCAGTGAATGAGGAGGTGGTGGTGGTATAATAAGGAAGAAGGCACCGGAGGGCACAAGGCGGGCAACACGCAAGAGACCTCTAGGTTGGTCTCTGGTGATCTGGAAAATGGAGCTAGCATGGAGCTAGGAAGAAACAAATTTGATGGGAGGGAGTTAAGCGGAAGAAAAATGGTGCACAGTGTGTAGGGTTCACAGGGCAGTAACGATAAGCAAGCAGAGAGAATAAGCATCACCGGCAAACATCCACCTGGCGAGATCTCGCAAACTGGAAGGCTAATAACGAGAAAGACATATAAAACTGACTAAAATGGTTATTGATTGTGATAAGATACTTATCATGGCCGCCATGCAGCAAGAAAGAGGCGGAGCTAAGATTGTTTAGACTGCTTATGCCTTTATCTGTAATGCTATTGGTGCTTAGGCATGTGGATGGAAATTCTAGTTTTTTTAAAATCAAAGAACCATGGTTAATATTATTCTTTGTTTTGTACTTGGTGCTTTACTATTGTTACATGGCTGCTGTTGGATATACGCAGGGAAAAAAAGCATACTCTACTGCAGATGTGGCGGAAGTCTGCCCTCAGTCACAACACTGGATTAGTAAACCATAACTGAGGTCACATATGTGAGCAGTGCACAGCAATCCTTAAGATTGGAGTGGGCTAACTCCAAAATAAAAGTATACGACTGGTATAGGAAGGTGGAAAGGCAGAGGAATTTGAACCGAAAATAGCTGTGGGTGTAATAGAGGGGGCGTGACGGCATAAGTAAACAATGAGTAGCTTAAGACCCACCCCAAACAATAAAAGGTGCCATAAAAAGCATCCAGATAAGAGACCGTGCCCGGAAAGTACCAGACCCAGAGCGTCACCGGAGGAAGGAGCATGTAAGAAGAGCCACGCCAGAGCTTGGAGGAATAATGTCACCAGCAGCAACCAGGTAAGGGGGCTTCAACAAGCAGCAGCACAAGGGGGCTTTAACAAGCAGCAGCACAAGGGGGCTTCAGCAACCAGCAACACAAGGGGGCTTCGACAAGCAGCAGCACAAGGGGGCTTCAACAAGCAGCAGGTCAGGGGGGCTTCAACAAGCAGCAGCAGAAGGGGGCTTCAACAAGAAGCAGCTCAAGGGGGCTACAACAAGCAGCAGGTCAGGGAGGCTTCAACAAGCAGCAGCAGAAGGGGGCTTCAACAAGCAGCAGCACTGGGGGGCTACAACAAGCAGCAGCACAATGGGGCTTCAACAAGCAGAATCACAAGGGGGCTTCAACAAGCAGCAGCACAGGAAGATTCAAAAAGCAGCAGCACAAGGGGGCTTCAACAAGCAGCAGCACAAGGAGGATTCAAAAAGCAGCAGCACAAGGGGGCTTCAACAAGCAGCAGCACAAGGAGGATTCAAAAAGCAGCAGCACTGGGGGGCTTTAACAAGCAGCAGGTCAGGGGGGCTTCAACAAGCAGCAGCACAATGGGGCTTCAACAAGCAGCAGCAGAAGGGGGCTTCAACAAGCAGCAGGTCAGGGGGGGCTTTAACAAGCAGCAGCACAAGGGGGCTTCAACAAGAAGCAGGTCAGGGGGGCTTTAACAAGCAGCAGCACAAGGGGGATTCAACAAGCAGCAGCACAAGGAGGATTCAACAAGCAGCAGCACAAGGGGGCTTCAACAAGCAGCAGGTCAGGGGGGCTTCAACAAGCAGCAGCAGAAGGGGGCTTCAACAAGAAGCAGGTCAGGGGGGCTTCAACAAGCAGCAGGTCAGGGGGGCTTCAACAAGCAGCAGGTCAGGGGGGCTTCAACAAGCAGCAGCAGAAGGGGGCTTCAACAAGAAGCAGGTCAGGGGGGCTTTAACAAGCAGCAGCACAAGGGGGATTCAACAAGAAGCAGCTCAAGGGGGCTTCAACAAGCAGCAGGTCAGGGGGGCTTCAACAAGCAGCAGCACAATGGGGCTTCAACAAGCAGCAGCAGAAGGGGGCTTCAACAAGCAGCAGGTCAGGGGGGCTTCAACAAGCAGCAGCACCAGGGGGCTTCAACAAGCAGAATCGCAAGGGGGCTTCAACAAGCAGCAGTAGAAGGGGGCTTCAACAAGCAGCATCACAAGGGGGCCTCAACAAGCAGCAGCACAAGAGGGCTTCAGCAAGCAGCAGCACTAGGGGGCTTCAACAAGCAGCAGCATCAGGGGCCTTCAACAAGCAGGATCACCAGGGGGCTTCAACAAGCAGGATCACCAGGGGGCTTCAACAAGTCGCAGCACAAGGGGGCTTTAACAACCATCAGCACAAAGGGGCTTCAACAAGCCGCAGCACAAGGGGGCTTTAACAACCAGCAGCACAAAGGGGCTTCAACAATCCGCAGCACAAGGGGGCTTTAACAAGCAGCAGCACAAGGGGCTTCAACAAGCAGGAGCACAAGGGGGCTTCAACAACCAGCAGAACAAGGTAGCTTCAACAACCAGCAGCAAAAGGGGGCTTCAACAAGCAGCAGCACATGGGGGCTTCAACAAGCAGCAGCACCAGGGGGCTTCAACAAGCCGCAGCACCAGGGGGCTTCAACAAGCCGCAGCACCAGGGGGCTTTAACAAGCAGCAGCACCAGGGGGCTTCAACAAGCAGCAGCAAAACCATGCTCAGGACTCTTCATGTTTTATGGCATCCTCTTGATTCTTGATTGTAGTTGAGTGGCACCACAAACTACAGTGCGGTGGGCAAATGTGTGTGCTATCTTTTCCATTCCTTTATGAAGGCGTCAGTGTTTTTTTTAGATAGCAAAAACATTGTTATATACTGTATATGTAGTCAAAATATGCACATTAACATTTGATGCACTGAAGCCACAAAATGAAATAGGCTAAAATAACGCATCTTTACAGTGAGTAATACATAGCTCATATCAGCTTTTTTGATTCACTCCCCTTTACAGCGGCTAGCACAGTTTTGGCTCAGCAAAAATCAATGGGCCTTATTTATGAAAAGTGACGCATCGCTGCGTGAAAACAGCGATGCGTCACTTTTCACTGCACACTCCTTGCGACACCAATGATGCGTCATATTTAATGTATGACGCATCATGTCGCAAGGAGTTACAGGAGGTTTTATTCTAGAATGTGGTCCTGGGCCAATCGGATTGTAATAATGCATTTTCTTTAGACCTCAAAAAAATGTACAGTTTTGGCAAGCTCCATCTTATGGCCAATTTTATTAATATAATTGATCAAATTTGAGTACAGAAGTTTATGATGGTGAAGAACTGTACTTCCTTGAAATCCTTTGTGCGTCTCATTTGTTATACCTTTTTCTGTAATAATATAACCATCAACAAAATACAAATATAATCAGAAACTACATTATAGTCGGTTTCAAAACCGAGATAAGTAAACATACATTTAAGGAAAAGAGAAATGGAACTCAGTAGAGAAACCAACTGCGAACGGAAATGTGAAAAAGGAAAACAAAAAACAAAGAGCAGAGCATCGAGTACCTATATCTGAAGCTTGCATGAGTTACAACGATAGGAATCCGCGGAACTCCATTGCCAGACTACAATAATCAAAGCTAATTTTGATTTAATTTGTCAATTTTGCTTTCTTGCTAAACATAAAATACTGCCGGTATTTAGACAAATGTAGGTGTATCTTGGGCAAACTACATGTTATTCTATTTTCATAGAAAAGTTGAAATGCACATCTTTGTCAATAAATTAAAAAGGAAAATAGAGAGCAAACCAGCTAATCAACATGGGAAGTATGTATACTTTTTGGTAGCATGAGGTTGTGCATAACAGCCATAACACAAAGAGGCCTCATACACACCAGAGGACACAGCATGGGACTAAAAGCCTTGTTGAATAGGAAATAAGGGCACAGGTTTATCCCCTTGAAATCTCCCCATATCTCCTCAGAATAAACTCCAGGGCTATTACACAATGTTATCATATTGTGAGAGTAAAGTAATTTCCATAATCCAATTATCTATGCAAGGGTTAAAGAGCAGTCTGGTTTTCTTAGAACTACTTTATTCACTAATGCAAAAGAACAGGACAGCAACCTTTCACCAACTAAAATCAAATCTAAATTACCTGCCATACAGGTACGAGCGGCAAATGTGTATCAAGGACTATTTCTAACTATCATACATGTCAGCCCAAAAGAGCAAGATTGTAGGGCAATTAAGGTTTTATGACTAGGAACACCTCTAGCCACATTAGAAGCCCAACATTTATCAGAGTCCAAAAATCAAGCATCCATGGGGGCGCTGGAGCGAGAAAAAAACCTAAGTCTCATTTTTATGTGTATTTTTAAAAATTACGTTTAATTCCATCCTGGCTAGTTGTGCACACATTCCAGATCTAAGATCTTGAAGTATCTTGAGTCGCCTATTTCCATTAAAATGTGGATATTCCTACACCCTCAAATCACCTTCTACAGTCTCTCAGGCATGGGTACATGGGTTAATACAACTTCTTCAGAATTCCGTGAGCAAAGTGCAGATTGCAGGTCATTAGTAGCAGCCCAAGCTGGGCCCCGCAACCATCCATAGATAAACAGGGTTGCATCCACAATTATTTACAGTGCTATTAAGTGCAAGAACATGGCATCAATCACATATGTAAACAAATTGTATGTTCAATGCATTAAAGCAAATATCAGTTTGTCTAACCTTGAACCCCCTCCGTACTAATAAAAAACAATCTGTTCAACATTCAACAGTTGGATGTAGTCAGCGAGTCAATGGATAGGACCCCTGGTGGTATTTAGATAGATCATCGAAAACACAAATATCGTGGGATAAAATATCGAGGACAGGAATATAGTGAAGGTAAGTTTCTATAAGTAAGCAAAGTAAACTCCACATATGTGTACCTTGAGGATATATGTATCTTCAAGGTATATTGATGTGGAGCTAAGAATAGTACATCTATAGTTACCAATTTGCACTTACCTTCTCGATATTTTGATCCTAGATATTTTTGACATGATGTTCTCTCTACACGATATTTGTGTTTTCGATACGCTGTCAGAGATCCTCTCCTGGCTGAACTCAAGTTTACTAACCAATGGAATTACCTCCATTACAGATACTCAGTATTACAGCTTTATCTACTTATATGGGGCTACTTATAGACACGAGCTTAAGCGTAGGAAACAAGAACTAAGAGAACAAGCCTGGGAGGACTTAATCAAGGCAGCAGCACTCCGGGACTGCAAGCTATTCTGGAGCACTGTCAATAGCCCTTTCCTCCAGAAGGAGGATTTCCCAGTTTTGACTGCCCAAGTAAATGAGGACAGCTGGGTTCAATATTTTACTGGGATTTTCGATCCAACCTGTAGGGCACAGGACAGTTCTAGTGTAAACCCCATTAATTCTAATGAATGTCTGGGGATTACCCTCTCGGAAGTTGATCTGGCAATTCGAAGTAGTGAAGGAGGGAAAGCCCCTGGACCGGATTGGGTCGATCTGTATAAATCACACCTGGCCTTGTGGAGCCCCCTACTGACCCAAGTGTTTAATGCCGCTGTTAATGACACTACCCCCTCTACCTGGAGTGAATCCGTTATCTTGCCTATCTTTAAGAAGGGAGATAGAGGAGAGGCTAAGAACTACCGCCCTATCTCCCTTCTGGATTTCTCGTTAAAAATCATGAGTAGGGTATTGTTGCTACGCCTAGAGGAGTGGGCTGATACCAATAACATCCTTGCAGTATCACAATTTGGTTTCAGGAAGGGCCTTGGCACTTTAGAGCAGTGTATCAATCTAAACCTTATTATAGGAAAATACACTAAAGCAAAACAGGGTTCCTTGTTCCTTTGTTTTGCAGACCTCTCTAGTGCTTTCGATCTGGTTGACCACTCTTTGTTGTGGTCTACCTTAATCGAAATGGGTGCTCCGGCAGCGATAATCCATTTTTTGGCAAGACTATATAGTAATTTATCAGCTCAGATTCGCTATGGTCAAGAGGGAGAGTGTACAAGAAAAATCAGGGTAAAATCCGGCATTAGACAGGGTTGTGTCCTGGCTCCTTTACGTTTTTCTTTGTTTATAAATTCCATGGAGTCTGAATTGAAAAATGTACAAGCTGACGCCCTGCAAGTTGAGGGGCAACCAATCCCGGTGCTGCTTTATGCAGACGATACTGTTTTACTTTCGAGAACCCCATTAGGCCTTAGAAACTTATGAATTGTTTTTATGATTTTATACAGGGGAAGAAACTAAAAATTAATAACTCTAAAACCTATATCATGGCAAGCGGAAAAAAGGTGAATAATCTCAAATCATTCTATTTTAAGGAAAACCGTATTGAGGTTGTTAATAACTTTTGTTACCTGGGCATTACTTTTAATAATGGTGGATCCTGGGCCCCCAAACAACTTAAAGTTAAATCTAGGATGGGCAAAGCATCTTTAAGTGTATTTCGTTTTGCTGCCAAACTAGAAAGCCGCCGCATACCAGATATGTTGAACGTTTACCGTCACAGGTGTGCATCTATTGCCCTTTATGGCTCAGGGGTTTGAGGCCACAGGCAACAAAAACACCCGCAAGTTCTGGAAAATGCATTTCTTAAGAGACTCCTTTGCCTTCCATCTTTGGCATCCACGGAACTGACCCATAAAGAACTAGGGCTGGACTATATAACGGATTTAATCGGATTGAGACTCCTGTTGGCCTGGAGGTCTATCTGGCTAAAGGACGAAACCGGCTTTACCAGGGGGATAATACAAGACTGTTTACGCCTGGATAATATACACCGGATTCTGTGGCTAAAATACGTCATTTCTACTTTTAAGGAACTATTTGACCTGGACGTTCTTAAAGACCCCAAGTGTGCTGTTGATATACCAAAGTTGGAGGTTAAAGGTGTTTTTTTGAGTCATAAACTTAACAGACGTAGAGAACAATCTAGTGACTATTCTACCCATGCATTCTATTTTTCCAACATGGATGAAGGGAACGGGATTCCTATGTATTTAAAAGTTATCACTAGACAATCTCATCAATATGTATTAACCAGGCTGAGATTAGGCATTGTGCATAACTTGGTAGCTTTTCCAAGTATGAACATACATTCTGCCACCCCTTGCCCGTGTGACGGAATTACTAAGCAAAGCACGTTGCACTTTATGCTGATATGCCCTTTGTATAAATCTTTGCGAGTTTTATACCTCAAACCGTTGTTTAAGAAATATTCTATGTCCACCACTGTTAATGCTATGAGATTCCTATTCACACTTGCCTCCCCGGATATTTGTTTTTTTATTGCAACCTTTATTCTGAAATCAGTCTGGGTTAGAAAAAGTATGGTTTTTTAGTGTTGGTTAATATCCTTTGCTGCTAGTCCATGTTTTTTACTCCCCATCCTTTATTAATTCATAAGTGCTTTTTTTATTATTATTCTGTACACGTTTGTGATGTTTTTATGAACAATCGAATAAAGTTTAAAACTACAACTACAGCTTTATCTCATTACACCTTGATCTTGTGTGCAGGGGTCTGAGCCTTATCAGCTTTTCACATTAACCACCGAGTGTGCATTGGCTCCCAAAATAAGTCCATTGGGCCGAATATACAACGTTTTTTGTATCAGTAACTGCTGTCTCCTCTGGTCGTAGATGCAAGTTACATTTGAATATCTAAGACCCAATCAATCAATCAATCAGGGGGTTATAAAGTGCAGCTACTCACCTGTGAGGGTCTTAAAGGCTCTGAGGCGGGTGAGGGGGCGCTAGGGTTCAGTTGAAGAGCCAGATCCTGAGAACTGATTCAAAAAGCATTTTCTGTAAGTAGTTTACAGAGGTAATACAAGTATCTGGGTCTGCAATCAATCAATCAGTGCTTGTTAAGCACTGATTCCCTGCAAGGGTCACAAGACGCTTGTGGGTGGGGGCTGCAGGTCCTGCTGGGCCCTGAAGTTTATTTGAAGAGCCAGGTCGTGAGATCCCTCCTGAATTGGGTCAGTGACAAATCATACTCTATGTGCTACTAGCCTACCTAGAGCTGAAGCTCTCCCCAGCCGGAGGCATCACAAAAAGCTGGGAATCCTTTCAAATAAAAGGGAAGAATTGCCCTCATAATGGCACGGAATGTTTCATTTGCTAACAATAATATCATGTGTAATTTATTTTGTAGTTGTGATCATTTTTGGAGCGATCAATATTAAATCATTGAGCTTTTGCATATGCTTAATTTACTTATAAATATGTTGGATGTGAAGGGATAGAATACGGTGTAAAGGGAGAGTGAGGGTATGACGGGAGAACTTAGGGTACAAAGGGACAGTTTGGGGTGTTGTTAGAACTGGGGGTCTCTAGTTGGCAGAGGTAGGTACCACTGTCCAAATAGAGACCCTTGCTTCTAGTCAGGGTTAGGAGGAAACACTCTTAGATAACCCCTGCTCACCCCCTTGGTAGCTTGGCACGAGCAGTCAAAGCTTATCAAAGGCAATGTGTAAAGTATTTGTACCAAAACTCACAGTAACACAGTGGAAACACCACAAACTGACTCCACAACAGTTTAGAAAAATAAAGGTATTTAATCTAAACTACACAAGACCAAAACGACAAAAATCCAACATACACAGTTCAAGAATATGGTTGAAAAGTGTTCTTAAGGTTAGCATTAAAATGATCCACAGTTGTGTCACGTTTTAGCCACAGTACCGTTGTTTGCAATAAAAAGTTCCAAGCACAGAAGCTGTAGCGGTAGAAAACAAGCGATGCGTTACTCCTGAGACCCTGGGGAGGCGTTAGCAACAGCCCCGCAGCAGCAGCGGATGTGTTGCGATGAATCCGGTCTGTATGGGGAGGAAGGCGATGACTTGTACGGATTCCGGTGCGTAGGTTCCGTAGGAAGTTTTCTCTTGCAATGGCACGATGCGACGATCTCCGGGGCTTAGCGATGATCTTCTCCTCTCGCGGCCCCTCGAAACGATGGCTTTGCGACGATGTTCGCAGCGACGTGAAACAGCTCGCAAAGCGGCGGTGCGACGATCTCACCCAGTGATAACAGACTCTGCGACGATACTCGCAGCGATGATATTTTTCCCGCTAGCGAAGGGTGCAACGTCTCTGGCAGCCGCAACAGGCGCTGCGACAATCTCGGCCTTAGCTGCGGCGGGAATTTCCTCGCACTGACGGTGATGCGCTCCACAACCGAGCGATGCAATACATTTTCTGTAGAAAAGTCTCTCAAATCTTGGTTTCCAGCTTCCCAACACAGGTACCACTTCCAGAGGCACCACAACTGGCGCCAAGCACTCTAGGAAGGACAGAGCTCTCTCAGCAGAGCTCAGGGAAGCTGGGGGTGAAGTCCTTTCTTTCCTGGGACTTCAAAACAGGGAGCCAGTTCACAACAGGCCCTTGGAGATTCCTTCAAGTCAGGGGACAAAGCAACAACAAAGTCCTTCCCCTCTCCTAGGCAGCAAAGCAACTGCAGGTCAGTCCAGCATCACACAGCAGGACAATCCTTCTGCATCAGTCTCCTGTACTTATACCCCTAAACGTCTTTGATCCCTTTGTGCAGGAGGTTTCTGAGCCCTGTCTGAACCAGTTCCTGGTGTTCCTTGAGCACTTTGATTTCCTGGCCTCTCCTTTCCTTTCAGAGAGAGGGGCAGGGTCATCAGCCACCCAGCAGGAGGTGGAGCCAGCATTGTGGAAGGCAGGCACAGCCCTATTCAGGCCCAGGTGCTACACCCTCCCACCACTCTAGATTCAGATGGAGCTATTCAGCCCAGGGATGGCCCATTCAGACTCTGGGAGCCACATAGCCCCTGTCACTCACAACCAGACAGTCAATTCACAAACAGGCCAAGGCACACAGATAGGTCAGACAAGAGAACAACAACTTCCTAAAAGTGCTGTTCTCAAACACAGGATTTAAAAACAACCTTTCCTAAAAGATGTGTTATTAAATTCTGAGTTCAGGGATACCAGACTTTTATGTCCGACCTTGCTCCTATAGGAAGATATGCTGGTAGCCACTGTAGCCAGCATTCCCCATGATAGCCTATGGGGCAAGATAGCCTTTCAATAGTGAAAAACGAAAATGGCTGTAATTCACTACCAGAGCATATCAACTGCACAAGTACATGCTCTACCTTTCACATACACTGTACCCTGCCCAAGGGGGTACCTTGGGCCGTCCATAGGGGTGACCAATGTATACAGAAAGGGAAGGGTTAGGCCTGGCCAGTGGGGACACTGACCAGGAGGACATGACAGTTCACAGACTGCACACAGGCACTGCGATGGCAGGCCTGAGACACCATTTTAGGGCTACTCATGTGGGTGGCACAATCAGTGCTGCAGGCCCACTAGTAGCATTTGTTATCACCAGCCCTGGCACAGTCAGTGCACTTTACTAGGGACTTCTTGATGACACAAATATATCAATCATGGATAACCAATCATAATAACAATTTATACAGGGAGCACTTGCACTTTGACACTGAACAGCAGTGGCAAAGTGCCCAAAGCATCTAAACCAGCAAAAACGAAATCCAGCACAGCATCAAAAAATACAGGAGGTAGGGGCAAAAAGATAGGGGGAAACCACGCCAAAGATGCCAGGTCTAACACGTGTGAAGGGAGGACTTGGGATGTGAGCATTAAACGTAGTTGGAGAAGTATTGAGAAAACAGGGAGGACTGGACAAAAAGTCTAGAGGGGGAGTAAGGAGTGTGTAGGGAGGTTGTAGGTGTGAAAAGGGAATATATGTTCTGAAGAGATAGTATGAGTGTTGACGCAAAGTGAAGAGTATGAAGGATGTGTGAATTTGTCAGGAGAGTACATTTAAAGAGCCATTGTGGGTTGTGCAGATGAATCATGGGATATACTCAGAGACTATGGGGCACGAAGGGGGTATCATTTCAGAGTGGAGGTGTGGAGAAGGAGAGACACCATGTAAACAGACAGAGTTGGACTTGAGGGAAGAGCCTGGGTTATATACAGGTTCCATGTAAACATAGAGAGTAGGATGTGAGGGGAGAGCCCGGGTTGCGTACAGGGTCCATGTAAACAGAGAGAGTGGGATGTGAGGGGGAAGTGCAGGTTGTGCACAGGGTCCATCTAAATAGAGAGAGTGCAATACAAGGGGAGAGCCCAGATTGTGTACAGCGTCCATGTAAATAGAGAGAGTGGGATGTGAGGGGAAAGCCGTGGTTGTGAACAGCATCCATGTAAACAGAGAGAGAATGGGTTGTGAGGGGAGAGCCTGGGTTGTGTACAGTGTCCGTGTGAACAGAGAGTGTAGAGTTTGAAGCAAGAGTATTAGTTGAGAGGGGTATGCATTCAAAGAAAGCGCATGGGCTGTGAAGGGATAGAATGAGTTTTTTTAGATTAAATTAAAAAAAGGAGTATGGGATGTGAGGGGAGAGCCTGGATTGCATGGAGGGTTCATATAAAGACAGTGTGGAGTGTAAGGGAAGGGCCTGGATGCATAGAGAATGGATGGGTGAATCAATGTAAAGAGAGACTTCTAGGTGTGAGGGGAGAGCCTGGATTGCATGAAGGTGCTTGGAAAGAGAGTGTGGGGTGTGATGGGAGAGACTGGGTGATGTGAGGGGAGAGCCTGGATTGCATGAAGGTGCTTGGAAAGAGAGTGTGGGGTGTGATGGGAGAGCCTGGGTGATGTGAGGGGAGAGCCTGGGTTGCATGGAAGGTGCATGGAAAGAGAGAGTGCAGGGTGTGAGGGGAGAGCCTGGGATGCATGGGGGTGCAGTTAAAGAGAGTGCTAGGTGTGAAGTGAGAGCATGAGCTGTGTACAGGATGCATTCAGAGACAGCACGTAGTGCATTAAATGAAAGCGCGAGTTGCATGAGGACACATTCAAAGACAGTGTGGAGTGTCAGGGGAGAGTCTGGTTGCATGAGAATGGATGGACGCATTGATGTAGAGAGAGCTCAGGGTGGGAGAAGAAGGGAGCAGTTGGAACAACACTGGCAGAGCCACACATGCTCCAACAACGCAAGCGATACCACTCTTGTCTAAACCAATCCTATGCTTTAACCATGCATATGGGTGGTTAAGCCAGTGTGTGTTCTAGCTGCTGCTGAGCAGAAGCCAGAAGGATCGGGAGAGGACGCTGTGAGGTGAGTGAGGCTGGCGGCCGGGTTTTCGGGGGGTGGTGGTAGTTTTTAAGGGTTGGCGTTAGTTTTCAGGGCTGGGGGGTTGGGGTTGTTTTTAGGACTGGGGATTGGGGAAGTTTTAAGGGCTTGGGCGGCGGGTTGTTTTTAGTGCTAAGGGGGCAAGGTAGTTTTAGGGCTTAGGGAGGGCAGGATAGTTTTAGGGCTTGGGCGGCGGGTAGTTTTTAGTGCTAAGGGGGCAAGGTAGTTTTAGAGCTTAGGGAGGGCAGGATAGTTTTAGGGCTTGGGCGGCGGGTAGTTTTTAGTGCTAAGGGGGCAAGGTAGTTTTAGGGCTTAGGGAGGGCAGGATAGTTTTAGGGCTTGGGGGGCAGGGGAGTTCTAGAGACCCGGGGTATGGGGTTTGTTTTCAGGAGGGAGGGGGACAGTTTTAGGTCTCAAGGCAGGGCTTGGGGCTCTTTGAGGGCTCAGGGTGGGGGGGCAGGAATTATGATATTTTTTAGTATCACAATATACTTGTGTGCAGGATAGCTTTTAGTGCTTGGGTAGTTTTTAGGGCTTTGGGGAGGGTGGGGAAGTTTTTAGTGCTTGGAGTACAGGGACGTTTCTAGGGCTTGGGGGAGGGTGTTGGTTTCAGGAGGGAGGGGATAGTTTTAGGTCTCAGGGATTGGGGGTAAGACTTACTTGATAAGTCTTAACCACGCATATGTCCTTGACATACATGATTTAACAACACACATTTCATTTTAGAGGCAAGCATGATAAGAGCATATATGTGGTTAAGACCGCGTGGAACAGGCATGTGTGGTAAAAGCCTGCGTTGTGTTCTGTCACACAACCATGAAAGGGCAGTCTGGGTTGCATGTAAAGAGAGAGTGCAGGATGTGAGGGGAGAGACTGGGTTGCATGAAGTGTGCATGTAAAGACAGAGTACGGGGTGTGGGGAGAGAGCCTGAGTTGAGTGGAGGGTGCAGTCAAATAGCGCAGGATGTGAGGGAAGTACCCGGGCTGCATGGAGGGTGCATATAAATAGAGTGTGGGGTGTGAGGGGAGAGACTGGGTTGCATGGAGGGTGCATATAAAGAGAAACCGTGGGGAGGGAGGGGAAAGCTTTGGTTACATGGAGGGTGCATTTAAAGAGAGAGCACAGGGTGTGAGGGGAGAGCCTTGGTTACATGGAGGGTGCATGCAAAGAGAGAGTGCGGGTGTGAGGGGAGAGACTGTGTTGAATGGAGGGTGCATGCAAAGAGAGAGTGCGGGTGTGAGGGGAGAGACTGTGTTGAATGGAGGGTGCATGCAAAGAGAGAGCGCAGGGTGTGAGGGGAGAGCCTTGGTTACATGGAGGGTGCATTTAAAGGGAGAGCGCAGGGTGTGAGGGGAGAGACTGTGTTGAATGGAGGGTGCATGCAAAGAGAGAGTGCGGGTGTGAGGGGAGAGACTGTGTTGAATGGAGGGTGCATGCAAAGAGAGAGCGCAGGGTGTGAGGGGAGAGCCTTGGTTACATGGAGGGTGCATGCAAAGAGAGAGCGCAGGGTGTGAGGGGAGAGCCTTGGGTACATGGGGGGTGCATATAAAGAGAGAGTGCGGGTGTGAGGGGAGAGACTGTGTTGAATGGAGGGTGCATTTAAAGAGAGAGCGCGGGGTTTGAGGGGAGAGCCTTGGTTACATGGAGGTTGCATGTAAAGAGAGAGTGCAGGTGTGAGGAGAGAGACTGTGTTGAATGGAGGGTGCATGCAAAGAGAGAGCCCAGGGTGTGAGGGGAGAGACTGTGTTGAATGGAGGGTGCATGCAAAGAGAGAACGCAGGGTGTGAGAGGAGAGACTGTGTTGAATGGAGGGTGCATGCAAAGAGAGAGCGCAGGGTGTGAGGGGAGAGACTGTGTTGAATGGAGGGTGCATGCAAAGAGAGAGCGCAGGGTGTGAGGGGAGAGACTGTGTTGAATGGAGGGTGCATGCAAAGAGAGAGCGCAGGGTGTGAGGGGAGAGACTGTGTTGAATGGAGGGTGCATGCAAAGAGAGAGTGCGGGTGTGAGGGGAGAGACTGTGTTGAATGGAGGGTGCATGCAAAGAGAGAGCGCAGGGTGTGAGGGGAGAGCCTTGGTTACATGGAGGGTGCATGCAAAGAGAGAGCGCAGGATGTGAGGGGAGAGCCTTGGTTACATGGAGGGTGCATTTAAAGAGAGAGCGCGGGTGTGAGGGGAGAGCCTTGGTTACATGGAGGGTGCATTTAAAGAGAGAGCGCGGGGTTTGAGGGGAGAGCCTTGGTTACATGGAGGGTGCATTTAAAGGGAGAGCGCAGGGTGTGAGGGGAGAGACTGTGTTGAATGGAGGGTGCATGCAAAGAGAGAGCCCAGGGTGTGAGGGGAGAGACTGTGTTGAATGGAGGGTGCATGCAAAGAGAGAACGCAGGGTGTGAGAGGAGAGACTGTGTTGAATGGAGGGTGCATGCAAAGAGAGAGCGCAGGGTGTGAGGGGAGAGACTGTGTTGAATGGAGGGTGCATGCAAAGAGAGAGCGCAGGGTGTGAGGGGAGAGACTGTGTTGAATGGAGGGTGCATGCAAAGAGAGAGTGCGGGTGTGAGGGGAGAGACTGTGTTGAATGGAGGGTGCATGCAAAGAGAGAGCGCAGGGTGTGAGGGGAGAGACTGTGTTGAATGGAGGTTGCATGCACAGAGAGAGCGCAGGGTGTGAGGGGAGAGCCTTGGTTACATGGAGGGTGCATTTAAAGAGAGAGCGCGGGGTGTGAGGGGAGAGCCTTGGTTACATGGAGGTTGCATATAAAGAGAGAGTGCAGGTGTGAGGAGAGAGACTGTGTTGAATGGAGGTTGCATGCACAGAGAGAGCGCAGGGTGTGAGGGGAGAGCCTTGGTTACATGGAGGGTGCATGTAAAGAGAGAGTGCAGGTGTGAGGAGAGAGACTGTGTTGAATGGAGGGTGCATGCAAAGAGAGAACGCAGGGTGTGAGGGGAGTGACTGTGTTGAATGGAGGGTGCATGTAGAGAGAGAGCGCGGGGTGTAAGGGTGGAGCCTTGGTTACATGGAGGGTGCATGTAAAGAGAGAGCGCGGGGTGTAAGGGTGGAGCCTTGGTTACATGGAGGGTGCATGTAAAGAGAGAGCGCGGGTGTGAGTGGAGAGACTGTGTTGAATGGAGGGTGCATGCAAAGAGAGAGCGCAGGGTGTGAGGAGAGAGCCTTGGTTACATGGAGAGTGTATGTAAAGAGAGCTGGGTGTGGAGAGAGCAGGCAGTGCAATCCCGGTAGAGTGCCTGGTTCTTTGTGTGCAGTTAAGCGTCTCCCATTACATCTATAACTCCAGAGTAATCCATCATGAAGTGATGAAAGCCTGGATGGGCTGTGCTGGGCTTGGGCCTGCTGACCTGAGGCTACCCATATGTATGCATCTGGTGTCAGAGACGGATGCGCTATCTTTCCAGCCCAGGGATTCATAACTTAGGAAATAAAAGCATGTACTGTATATGCAGAAACTGCGGCTCCCAGATCCTCCCAGGAGTGGTTTTTCATTACACCTGCTGGGTTTTATGTCTCTCATTTTTTATATACTGATCTCTGTGCATCTGTTCCTGCACTAATGTTCCTGATGCAATGTTTGCACAATGACCCAGACGGCCCCTTAAGACAAACAATAAATGAAGCACAGAAATACAGGGCATGTATCACGGTAAGATGTGCTTAATAAATATGTTAATCAGCAGCCAGTGTCCTGAGGTGACAGAACAGTTTGAATGTAGTTAAGCTGGACTTTAAATTCTGTTCACTGTAACAGCCACCTTAGGTGAGAATGCATTTGTGAATGGATTACGTGCACGGGAAGTGATGGAATTCCCTCTTCTACAGGCCTCTTTCTTCTGCGAGTACTTCAGGCCTGGGCATTGAACCAAAAATGAATGCTTGGGGCTTGGTATGTCAAAAAAAAGAAACATGACTTACACCAGTCAATTTGATATATAAAGAGCGGTTTGTAGATCTGCTGTACTGATTCATCAAATTCTGGTTTAGGAGTCTTTTTAGGTCTTCTCCAAACCTATTGTTCCTGATTTACATGGAGTGACCTTTCAATCAAGCCGCCGGATCATGATTGGCTGGCATTTTCGGTCTATCTCACCAGGGTCGGATTGGGAAGGCGGGCAATTGGGCATTGGTCTATGGACTGATGCCTCAAAGTCACCTTGGGGCCAGTTTTTGGCCCTCTATAAGCGGGCCAAAGAGACTTCCCCACTCCCTGCCAGTCCACTTTCATCTGGCGCCAGCATCACAGAGCACTCCCCTGACATGCTGTACACTGAGGCTGCGGTCCAGGTGTTTCTTTAGCCTTTGGGGCAGTCTCATCTCGGAGCACTGCTGGCGTGCACAGCCAGAGGTCACTTCGCTTACCTCAGCCTTAGGGCATTCAGCTGGCAAGGGATGTGCCAACAGAGTTGTGTTATGCCCCACCTGCCCATCACCTTTAGACCATGGGGGGTGCAAGGAGGGTGTGTATGCAGAGGCCTCGCAGGGGAGCAGGTGACATTTGGCCATTCTCACCTAAACCTGCCCCCCCCCCCCCACTTGAGCAACAGCAATGTGCATTTAGGTGCCTGGTTTGCCAGCTAAATGCCCTGAGACTGCAATGACCTGGGGAGGGGGTACAAGAAGTGGCCTCCTTAGCAGTCACGTGCTTTCTTTTAGGCCTTGTTGGGGGTGAGGAGAAGGTTGCATATAATTGAATGTGGCGCCATGGTCAGAGCTGCAGACGTAACTGGGTTCGAGTCCCAGCGTCAGCTCAACATCCTTTGATTCTGGGCACATCACTTAGGGCCATATGTAGGTCATCTCTATTTACCTATTCTTAAATACCGAATTTTACCGATTCGGTATTTAAGAGTAGGTAAATAGTATGTAGGTAATTAATCGGTAACTTTTACTGAATCGGTACGATTCGGTATTTACCGAAGTGGTATTTACCGATTCGGTAATTCCCATTCGTTCCGGTGGGCCTAGAGGCCCATAGGAATGAATGGGAAGCCATTCACTAGTACCGATTCGGTAAATACCGAATCGGTAATAGGGGGCACATATTCAAGGGTGGCAGGGTGTCACATTGACACCCTGTTGCACCCCTGAGTCATGCATGTGTGCATGACTCAGCACATGCACGTGTGGCACACACACCTTCCCTAAGGGCATGTATGTCTCCCACATGGCACTTTTGGAAAAGCACAAATTTGCTTTTTCAAAGGTTTTCGATATGTGCCACCAACTTGTAGTTGGTGGTAAATAACGAATCCTCAACTCAGAAATGCACTCACTTGAGTGCTCCCTACATTACGGATTCGGTAATTTACCGATTAGGTATGTTAAGGATTCGGTAATTTACCGATTCCTTAAATTACCAATTCGGTAAATTACCGAATCTTTCGGTTTGGCCTCCTACATTTAAAAAACCTAATACCGGTTGGTAACAGCCGAAATTCGGTAATTTCGGCAGTTACCGACCGGTAGTAGGCTACCTACATCTGGCCCTAGATCTCCATACTGAAAACGAAAATGAATTTGATCTTGTGTAATGCAACTGGTGCTCATGCCTCCAATGACTTTGGGCCGAGTTCACACTTTAGAAAACTGTATCAAAAAATAACCAGCCAGATTCCAGTGAGACTAACCAGATGTGACATGTGGGCCACTTTTTGTGGAGTGTTCGGGCCTAATTGTGATGCCAATCCGACCCTGTATCTCACTTCTCTGCTCTTGTTTCATGGCTTCCTCCCTAATCATGTGTATGTCCAGCTCAGAAGCATTTTGGATTTCATGGTGTTCTAATTGGTTGACCTGTACCCTTACCCTGCCTTCCTGGCTTGTAGTCAGGGAACTACTTGTTTCTTGTAATGTAAGCACTCTACGGGAGCTCATGTGTTTTTCAGCTCTGTCCCTTGTACTGCTTACTCTTTCAACCATTCCTCATTTCCCTCGATATCTCTGTTACTTTCCCCATCTCTGACCACCCCACTCATTTTTTATACCCCCCACCTTCCTTCTGTTCACACTCTCTTTTCATCTTCCCGCCCTGATGTTGGCCACTCGTCCTGCTTTACATCTGCCCCACCCCCGTGATTTTTTCAAAAATGTATTTTCTGGGTTTAAGAGGAGCCGAAACTGCAATGTGCTGCCAGACTGCTCGCAACATTTTTTCGTGCTTTGCAAGTTTTTTTTTCAAAATCTTAATTTTATATTTTAAGGTACTTATTAGACTTGGGTGTAAAATGTTAGATTGGTAAACTAAAAATACATGCAGGTGTCTCTATGCATCTTAATATTAATATTATTATTAACAAGAATAACAACAATAAAAATAATATTTCATGAAAAAAACAAAGCTTAAGGATAAGTTATAGTTAGGAACATTTTATTTCTTCTTTGTATACAAACAAAACTTAAACTACACAAACATTAGAAATTCTAAATATATAGTTATGACTTATATTTGTGATTTACGCACCACTTTTAAATTACTATAAGTTATGGTTGTAAGTCAGTTATTTTTACACACCTCCTTCAAATTTTTTATAAATGCCGCACCTCAGTAGACAGTCTTGTCAACTCACTCGGTACACTACATTAATTATGATTGCCACTCTACCATGCAATGTGTTCTTACAAATCATGTGATTTCAGATGTCATAATTGTTGTTATCAATGCTATGATCCCACATGTATTAATGTATGTAATATGCAAGGGTATAACTAGTGCACGTTTGTGTAGTTTAAGTTGAGTTTGTATACAAAGAAGAAATAAAGTTTTCCTAACTATAACTTATCCTTAACCTTTGTTTTTTTTAATGGAATGTCAGTGGTTTTTGAAATCGTAATACTTTTTTTGCATAATTGTGCAGTTTACTGCTGTCGAGTGCCATTAAGTGAAATGAGGTACAATACAGTGGAAGATATTGTTGTAAAGTGTAGTGTCATATAGTATAGTGTCATTGAATGGAGTGGAATAGTGTGGAATGAGCTACATTGGAGTGGCATAGACTGGGGTGACATAGAGAGGAGTGACATAGAGTAGAGTGGCATACAGTAGAGTGGAATAGCATACAGTGGAGTGTGATTCGGTTGAGCTGCAAACAGTGGAATAAAGTGCTTTTGCGTACAGTGTAGTGGCATACAGTGGAGTGCCATAGACTGTGTGGTGTATCGTGAAGTGACATACACTTCCTTTTACTAGGGGACTTTAATGTTCACGTGGATAGGGATAGCTGCTCCCTAGCGGAAACATTAATGTCCACACTGCTGACTGCTAATCTGACGCTATGTAACGAGGGCCCCAAACATAGAGCAGGCCACACGCTAGATTTAATCATTAGCAATGGGGATACTGTAAAAGCAAAATCGGCTATAAAACTGACTTGGTCAGATCATTTTCTTGTTCCTTTTTCGGTGGAAATAGACACGCCCAGACCGGTCAGGAGCAAATGCACTTATACTAAAAGGCATTGGAATAAGTTAATTCCTGCGGCCATGGGCCCGGTCCTGGACCTGAATAAACCTGTGTTAACTACTGATAGTAATACTAACGCGCAATTATTCAACAACTGGATCAAGAGAATGGTGGACTCAGTAGCTTCCGCCAAACGCGCAACCTCACATAGGGAGTCTCCATCGGCCCCCTGGTTTTCGAGCGATCTCAGAGCCGAAAAGAAGGCTTGCAAAAAACTAAAGAGGTCATGGAGAGTAAGTTATGGAGACGTAGAAAGGGATGTATATAAGGTTGCATTAAAAAATCTGCAGAAGGCAGTGAGAAAGGCCAAGAAATCCTTCTTTGCGACCACTATTCGAGAAGCAGAGCACTCAAGCAAGGAAGTCTTTAAAGTGGTGCAGTCGTTTTTTAAACCCACCTGTATAGAAAGAGAGGTTCCTCCATCCCTGTCACTGTGTACCAGCATCTCGGAGTATTTTGAGTGCAAGATACAAAAAGTGTATGACTCCTTTGGCCCGGAGGTCATGACGGAGAAATCAGACATAATAGTAAAAACAGGGCTACTGGTAGTACTTGAGCAGTTCCATCTGATAGACTTGCATTCAGTCATTAAGGAGCTTCAAAAATGTAAATCGGGTTCTCCTGATGATCCCTGCCCGCCAAAACTCTGGAAATCGATTACCGAATTCGTCGCTCCCACCCTTCAGTCCATTTGGAATGGGTCCATCACCTCAGGACTATTCCCGGATGTATGGAAGCACGCCACTCTCCTTCCACTGAAAAAAAAAGCAAATGGAGACCCGCTGGATTTGAGCAACCTGCGGCCAATCTCTCTCCTGGCGGCCCGGGTAAAATGTTTGAGAAGTTAATACAGCGTCAGCTGAATAATTTCATAGAGGACAATGGCGTCCTACATGAGACTCAATCAAGCTTTAGACCGGGCTTCAGCACGGAGACTGCACTAATTGAAGTAGCGGAATCAGTGAGGTGGTCGATGGATGCTGGGGAATCAGCGATGCTGGTTCTCCTGGATCTGTCGGCCGCCTTTGATACGGTGGATCATGCTAGGCTCATACAACGGCTGGCTGAGATAGGGCTAAAAGATCAAGCATTGAGCTGGGTTCAGTCATACCTGTCATTGAGAACACAGAGGGTGGCATTGGATCAGATTGCCTCAAAACCCTCCAAGATAAAATGCGGTGTTCCCCAGGGGTCGGCACTAAGCCCGCTACTATTTAATGTTTACTTGGCTCCTCTGTTTACACTTATTTCAAACTGGGGGTCAAAGCAATCTCGTATGCTGATGACACCCAGCTGGTGTTCCCATACTCGGAGGTGTCGGAGGAGGCTTTTGCAACTTTCAAGGGGTGCCTCCGAGATGTGGCCAGATGGATGAACGCCAACAAACTTAAATTGAACGTTGAGAAGACTGAGGTTATCTTCTTTGGCAAAGGGTTGCCCCCCCCTGTAGAACTTTGGTGGCCGGTGGAAATGGGTACGCCTCCGTCGCCAAGCCAGAGCGCAAAAAATCTGGGAGTCCGCTAGGACAGCAGCCTCTCCTTCGCCTCCCATATTCGGCAAGTCACTGGATGTTGATTAACTAAGCTGAGGAACCTGCGTAAGATCTTGAGACTTCTGCCAGTAGAGTGTCGTAAAACTGTAGTCCACGCCACAGTAACATCAAGGCTGGACTACGCAAACGGACTCTATCTGGGCCTCCCCGGTTATTTAATCCAGCGCCTTCAGACGGTGCAGAATGCGGCTGCGAGACTGCTAAGGTGCATTCCTTTTAAACACCCAGTCTCTCTGCATCTTCGGGCTCTGCACTGGCTCCCAGTGGCCATTCGGATAAAGTTTAAAACCCTGACGCTGGTCTTTAGGTCCCTGTGGGGCACCTGCCCTAACTATCTAAAAGTTAGACTCCCCAGGTATCATCAATCAAGGACCCTCCGCTCCAACGGGCGGGTGAAGATCGTGGTCCCTCGAGTGCGAAGGGCACGGATTGGGGGAAGAACCTTCTCTGCCAATGTGGCGGGGTTATGGAACTCTCTCCCCCCTGCTCTACAACAGGCCCCTTCCGAAACCTGTTTTAAACGATTGTTAAAAACCTGGCTTTTCACTTCACAATGCTAAGTCTCGCCACACAACTCTTTGCCTTTCTGTTCTCTCAGCGCCGGGACACCTCCTTGTGAGGTAGCTGTTCGGGCTCTACAAAACTCATTATTATTATTATTATTAAGCCCTACTCAAAAGACAGTGGCCGGTGCTATTAAATGTCCCCACACTGAATATGATTGCTGCGTAGACCAGAATCCACCTCAGCCCTCTTTAATCCACTGCTGGACACTTCCTGACCCTTTATCTCAATCTTGCGGCCTCCTGCTTTCTACCTTGTTGCCGTTTTTTTTTCCGGCTTCGCTTCCTTCTTCTTTCCCGTTTGTTAGATTCCCCTCTGTTGCTCTCGGGAAATGTCTGATAAGGAACATTAAGTGCCGGTGGGCCCCAGTGGCAACCACTGTCTCAAATTAAGCTCTGCTTATCATTGACAATAGGAAGATATTAGCATGCATGCCAACATTTTCGGACAAGGGAGATAAAATAAAGCTACCTCCCCTGTACTGAATACACTGAACTGGCTACAGTAGACAGTATTCAGCACTAGCTGCCAGAGTATGCCCCTCAGTTCCCTAGTCGAGCCTTGTCTTAAGAGCAACATCTTTAAATTCTGCTGTAATATACAAATCTGGGACTCTTCATTTCTGATTTAGATCAGGGCACTTGTGGCACCCTCAACAGTCCCCCACAGCTACCACAAATCCACACAGCACCACCACACTGCCAGCACACAGCTGTACCTACAACACTGCAAACCACTGTGATCAAGTTCCAACAGGAATATTCGCTGTACCCCGGTGAAAAACCTGTTGTGTAGGCTGAGTACCTTTACCAAGGAACAAAATTCCGTAAACAGAAAAAGTTACTGTCTCAATTAACTTGTGGAATATGCTCATTTTGATCTGCTCAGTCTGCATTTTTGCCAAGCTGCAATCAGCTTTTCCTATTTTGGAAGTATGTTTGAATCAAATTATTAAAGTGAGACACTACCCAGAGCACTGTGAAGTTTGCTGCTGTTTTTTAACAGTTAACAAACGCCACTGGGGCAGACTAGAATGCAGACCCAGGCACCACCTGAAGACATTTCAGACCACTCCTGTTTTATGGAAATGCTATTTGGATCCTGTTTATGACACATTCATCCTCCTGGAGGGGAGGAGTTGATGCTTTTAATAAAGCAGTGTAGACCAATATCTACTGAAGTGTCAGAGAAATGGGGTATTAACAAGTATAATTCAATCCAAGTGGAAGAAATAGGTTCTGCAGAAGAGTTTTAGGGTTCCCCAACTCTACCTCTAATTTAATTTCCCATAATGTATTGAATATCCCTTTCATTGAAGACTATATCTATCTGCATCCACCGCTACTATGGCTAGCACTATGGAGGAACACGTAGGGTAAGTCTACTGGAGACATTATTTTAGATTGCCTCACCTGGGAAAAAGGCAAGAGTATTCTGGCTTACGACCATGAAATCTCGTTTACAGAAAGTTGGATGGCAAGATCTTTTTGAAAACCCGTAAGGACCACCCACCATTAGTAAGAAAGAGCTCCAAGTAGCCGTATATAAATCCCTACAGGCTGATACATTGGCAGCTGAGGGTAGCAGCCTATATGAAACTAGCAGTGGACAGATCAATCCGTATGCATTTAAACCTATGGGGTGATGAGAGAGAAGTTTGTTGTTTCGATTTACGGCGGGCACGGTTAAATACATGTTGTGTTTCCCCCTAGAATGTCAGAACAACTTGGACACCATTCTTCGCCCATGTAGTGGAAGCTTAGGCCAAACACAGCTCTTTTCTTGTATTCTTTTGTGTTTTTTAATCGATCTATACTAAAAGGATTTTACTTCCTTTAATTAAGAAGTTTGCCATTAGTGATTTTGGAGAGGCATACAGCAAGCTGCTCCAACTTAGTGATGATGAGAATATTTTTGCTGTGGGTACTTTTTTTAAATTGGCTGTTCAGGGTCGTGTGTCAATGAACACAAATTACTAGTGACTCATAGCTGGACTAAAGCCCTTGGCCATATATTTCAAATGTAATAATATCTTATATGAAATGTCAGTTTTAATGTTTCTCTTCATTTTTAAAATGTACTTTTCTTTACGAATAAAGATAATTGAATTGAAAATGAATTGACGCATCCATCTGTTTATAGACAGTCAGGATATTTAATTGCTTTGATTTTATCATTGCTCTATTTCTAGTTCGGGCAGCCTCTTATGAATGGTCCTGGGAAATTTACCTTAAACATACATTTAATTTCACAAAATGTTATTGTCAGTAAACTCAGATTCTACTTGCAGTCCAGATTATATCAATTGAGGATCAAGGACCTACCCCCAGTCTGACATTGTCTGTTTGACCACATTGCGCAATTTCTGAGCAGATCGCGTCATCTTACTGTGCCACAGTTACTTTGTTAACTTTAATTGCAAGCATATATCAAGCTCTGTAATCAAGGACCGGACATTTATTCTTTGCAATTAAATAAACTCTGCAAAATCTTATCAGAGTTCAAATGTGGGCTATTCTATGCATGTTAGTTCGATTTACATGTGCAAATGTTGTTTCTTGCACTCCTAAAAGGATTCACTTTCATGAAGATGTTCAAAGCAGTTCTAATCACAGGGCAAGAAGCGGGCCAGAGGTCGTTGGCACTTAAATGTTTGTGTACACCCATAGCTTATTTGGTTAATTGCATTCACAAACACATCTTAAAATCCTTCATACCCTGAAAAGGTCAGAAATGTAACCCGGACAAGTGTAGAGGTAAAACTATATCTAGGGTGTGTGGTGAACCTCTTCTCCTACAGCCATACAACAAAGGCAGGAGTGTAAGGAAAGATGTTTCCTCCTGGGAGAAATATGTTACCTCTGGAGAAAAAGAAACACGAGTTTGTAAGGAGTATGTCTGCGACCTTGGAACTGTTGTAGCTTTTTAGTTCTACTTCTGAAAACACTTGTGCATTCCCCAAAGTCATACTTTTGCATCTATGCCAGGTCATAGACCGGCTGGTGCACTTGTGTGCTCTTCTTAAGAATGTGACCGTTAAGTTTGCTTTTTTTTACAAATGGCACACAACAATTTGAAAGTTTCTACTTTATTTTTTAAAATATTGCATCAAACATGTTTTATTGAACGATGCTTTGGTGAAATGCTATTTAAGAATTTGTAAAACACTGTACAATGGTTGGAAATATTTTTTGAGTGCGTTTTATTCTGAAAGCAAGCAAATTGGACCAGTAGTTTAGCTAATCTGTCTGCAACTCTCAACCTTTTGATTGAAAGACGCAAATATTTTTGGGGCTGCATTGTTTGCTTTCAAAATAAAATCACCAACCTTGCTTTCATTCTTCTGCACATGTTTGCAAATACTAAAGGTGCATAACCACACATGTTTACATGTTACAAACATCTGTATACATGTTAACATTACAACCAGCATTAGTAATGCAAACAGACATACAGCTCATTGTAATTCCTTAGAGTGAGCACACTAACAATAAGGGCTTTGTGTAAAGAACACTATATACAAATTTGAACATCAATACATATAAAGCTATTTATCTTGCCTTAGCAACAAACGGCCCTCTTCCGTACATCATAGTGTGAACACTGTAAACCGGTAGCCAAAGGAGTTATGGTCTAGAGAAAGATTTGTGTTACACAGGGCTGAGCCTAATCGTCCATGTGTAAAAACAAACATGGAAACTTGCTGTTCTTGTCACCCAAAAATATGTCTTGAGAATCGGACCATATGCATTCTCCATACAAATGCTTGTTTTGCTTGCAGTTTTTTTATTTCTATATTCGTAATATTCACAAAAACAACACATCTGGAGCTCAGTGGGTCACATGAACATCCAAGCCTATCAATCTTTATTTATTCCATTTCTTTCTTCTTCATGTTCTCTCTCTGAGAATATGGAAGGGGACTCCTGATGTTGGTACACCCATATCCCTCACAAATATACCCTGATGGTCCCTTCATCATGTGCCTGGCATTCCTATGCTGTTTTGGAAATGCACCTTGTGCACCCCAGGTTAAGGCAGTGATACCGTTGAAAGTAAAAAAAGCACAAAGTCAACCGAGTGAGTTTGCACAAGTCATGGCTCTATAGCAGAATATTTCTCAATATCAAACGCATGAACTTAAAGGTATCTGGTGTCTTGAAGTAGACAGTAGGATTCAACACTCACCAGATATTGTTGGTGGCAGTCCACCACTCACCTCTCCAAAGTTAATGTGTTCCTTGTCTGCAATAGAATTAAATTCCTCCTCGCGTACACTTTATCTTGCATCTTTTTATAGTCCCACATGTCGAATAGGTTGTTGACACATTGAATAGAAAAGCATCACTAGGTATAGGAAGCAGCAGGTATAGGAACTTGAAGGTTCTTATTCTTATTATTATTCTAATTTCCGGGCAACTATAGCTAGGGAGACAGCAGCAAGTGTACAATCTTAGTGCAATCCAGTGTATGACCTGCTACTGTCGCCACCTTTCATTGCAGCTCAAGGTGGGCAACATCTTGGCTGTAAATAAGGCGCTGAGTCAGCTTTCAAGTTAGCGCACTTGTTGAGTTTTGAGCACAGACTAAATTGCAATGTAAAATTTGTTCAAAATAAATGAGTGAAAGCTATCATCTCAAATTTAAAACAAATGTAACCATGTATTTGGAAATATGTACTTCATCATACTGCAAAAATGTTGTGGTGGATGTAGAAGTTTAGGAGTTTGACTTTGGTCCACTAAAACATCTTTATCCATTTATAGTCTTCAATAGACTAATTGTTTCTAATACACTAGTAAGGGTTCAGCTTAAGTACAAATAGTAAGGCTCATCTTAGTCATCACGGAGACTTAAATATGGAGAACAAATACTTGTAACAAATAGACTGGTTTTAAGGTTATTATAACATAATGTAATCATACAAAGAAATTGATGCCAAAACCATTCAAGTTATCTAACTAAACATTGCTACTTAACAAGATTAACAGCTTTTCAGCATGTTTATCAATTGCTGCCAGGGGAGTCTTATCAACACACACACTTGAATAATATTTATGAATGTTTTATCATTATTGGAAGTTCACATATATTTAATAAAATCCAAATGATTCAATTTCACTAGAAGTTTTGATCCAAAAGCTAAGGCTGTCATGCATGTTTTACAATCATTATTTTTGGCCTATCCGGGTCTAAAATTCTTGAATAAACATAAATCCTTAGTTTGGTTAAGAATTAATGTTATCCAAAGAAGAACCCTTAAACTGTGTTGAAAATATCAATTAATTGAAACAGTTGCAAAAGTCTGGGTAAAAAAATAATGCCAAAATTGAGCCAAGGAATACTCCTTAAAGATGTTTGGACCTCAGTTAGGAAACCGTTAAATACTAGACAGGCAACGTC
The DNA here is from genome assembly GCF_964263255.1 of Lissotriton vulgaris. Lineage (NCBI taxonomy): Eukaryota > Metazoa > Chordata > Amphibia > Caudata > Salamandridae > Lissotriton > Lissotriton vulgaris. Next base: position 240,205,274 of record NC_141689.1, on the reverse strand, counting down.
TAATATCTATTTGTCTGCTGTGGAGGGAGTTGGAAATAAGTATCCAATTTTCTTATATAACTTGTTCCACAAATAAAGATTCCAGTTAATCTCTCCAAAATAGTGGTATTATTTGAATCAGAAACAATGACAGAATGATCACATCCTCTTTTACATTCCAATCCCTGTAATAATTGACTGCAATCTTTTGTAACTTATCACAAACCCTTATTGTTAACAAATGTATTTAACTCAATTGTAACTTTATATGAATAGCCTTTAGAAATCATTAGTGGATTTATTTACGGAAATAGACCTTGCTCGAAGTGATATCTAGATATTGAAATAGATATTAATGATTTGAAATGTTGAAAATATGGTTATAGTCCCTGTTGAATCCAGCACGTGGATTTGGAACTTGGTGTAGGGCATGGTATTTTAGAAGTAGTGCCCATTTGGTTAATGGTCAAGCAGAAACAAACTTCTGAAACGCCTTGTTGGCCTAACATTTTGGTGTACACCAACTGAAGCCATAGCAAATTAAGGAATAAGTCATTGAATTTCAGTGTAAGTCCAAACAATGTTTGTTTTGTATATGACATGGAAACACTTGTTTCCCATAAGTATGGGAAGGGTGGCTTTGATAATGATATGTAAACAGCTCTTTCCACCATAATCAGTATTTACTATTGATATTAGTGGTTTAAAGGGCGTGGAAAGAGATTAGGGATGGCATTGTGCTCATCGTTCAGATAACAGTAAAGGTATTCATTAGACACAACAATTGTTATTTAGAGGTGGCGGAGATGTGAGGCAATTGTGGCATTAGGATTCGAATGAAGTAGTGTAGATGGTCTTCTAGCACAGTTTCTCAGATTTTGGACACATTGGGTCTGATTTGAAAAAAAACCTCCACATTTGTGGCGGAGGCCCCGCAGTTATGGGGGAGTCTCAGCACTTGGGTGGAATCTCCACAATGAAAATTCTCACTTCGGGGATCCGCCCAGCATGCAGAGACTTCCCCACGACTGTGGGGCTGTTGTGAATCGGACCCAATGATTTTTGTGTTAAACTAAATGTCAAGTGTTAATATTTATATATTTATTTTGGCTGCTAAGGTGATGTTGAAATCGGCAGGATGATTTGGGCATCACAGATCTTCATTGTAGGAGGGAAGTGAGTGAGTAAAGTCCTCCACATGCCCACTTGAACTGAACCTGAGTAGGAAGAGCTTTCTAGGTTTTTACTGTTCTTCATGAAAGGTGACACTCACCATGAAAGAGATTGTTGTATAGCAATCTATGTATACCATAAATATGAGCTATAAGGATTACTTACTATAGATGTGTCCATGATCAATCGAAGAGATTTGCTGTATACGCATCTAAAGTAAGACAATGGAACACTTGATCTGCAGTTGCCCCTTTCCTAAAAAGAGACACACACAGCTTTTAAAACCATTCATTAATTGAAAACTCGAACTTGGAAGAGTTGCAGCACAGCACTGTTTAATTGGTAGCAACCTCCAACTCTTGGTGAGGAGGGGGTTGATAGATACCTGGATACATTGCGGTCTTGCTTACCCCTAGAACATTGTTACAATATTATAGAATGACCAGCTTATGTTTAGGATTAGTACATAATAATAGTTTGTAAAACCAGAATTGACAGTCTACTGTTCCTCTGGAATATCATTAGTGAGGTGCACTGTTCATGGCTCACGCTTAAAAATTGTTTTAATGATGGTATTATGTTTGGGTATGTCAAATTATATAGTTAATTATATAGTTCATGCTGATGATGGTCCTTAGAATAATAAACTTATTTCTGCTTCCGTAAAGACATTTAGAACCAACACTAAAGACAACCTATTTCTTCTTTTAAACTTTCCATGAATCTGAATAACATTCTAGGGTAGGTCTAACAAGTTTTTCAGTTCTGTAAAGGGAGCCAGTACCATCATCACTGAAACAACTGTTGTTTTTTCTGTATTTTTATCATGATTGTATTGATGTTTTTTATTGTAATTGTAATGATTTTAATTAATCACTGGGAGAAATTGGCTTCTTGGTTGAATGGGGCCTGAGCTATGGTCAAGCAACTGCCATAATCACTTGCAGGGTGTACCACAAGTCACTAAACCCATTCTGACTCTAAAATGGCTGGAACTGAAATTTCAACAATAGCACTTTTCAGAATTTATGTTGTTTTTTGTACTTTCCGAATATAACCTGCTGCACTGTTTTTAGATCCAGGAACATATGTCAACTTGAAATTATATCTTTGAAGGTCTAAGATCCATTTAGAAATCCTGGGTGTAATTTCCTTCTTGGATAATATTAGCACGAGGGACTTATGGTCTGTTCTTAATTCGATGGGAAACCCCAGAAGTAACATTTAAAAGTAAATGATGGGCCATTAGCATGCCAGTGCCTCTTTCACCACTGTGAGAGTAATTAACCTCTGAGACGACCAACGTTCTAGAAGCAAACCCCAATGATCCTTCACCGCTCTCAATAATCTGAGAAAAAGTGGCATCTAGTCCTCTGTTAAGAGCATTCATGGTCAAAATGGTTTCTTGATTCACCTTGAAAATCCCTATATGTGGGGCATTGACAATGGCTTTTTATGTTGGTGAAGGTAGTGGGGTGCTTCTCCTTGCAGATAAAAGGTGCACCTATTTTTTAACAAATCCCTGTGGAGGTTGGACCAACTCCACACAATTCCCAATATATCTGGACATGTTCTTGGCCAGACTCAAAAATGATTTAATTTCATCTTTATTAAGCAGAGGGGGAGGCCTGCAAACAGATTCCACAAAAGTAACCCTGGGTTTGCTGCCTTAATTAGAGATAGTGTACCCAAGGTAATCCACCAAAGTGACTCCTATTTTGCATTTGCTTTTTTTTATGGTAAAACGTACATTTCACAATTTTTCTAAGACTTCCCTCAACCTTTCATAATGCTCATCCTTTATTAGATTCATATATAAGAATGTCGTCTTGAAAACATGGAGTTTTCTGAGAATCTTTCAGAATGTGTTGCTTTATCCTGTTAAATGCTGCTGTTGCTGAAGCTAAGCTAAACGGCATTCTGAGAAATTAAATTTTTTTGAATGGTGTAGTAAAGGAGGTTAAAACTTGTGAATTGGGGTGGAGAGCCAACTGGTAGTAATCTGAGGATAGATCTAAGACACTGAAATACTTGACTTCGTGTTCGGTACTTAACATTTCATATATCCTGAGTAAAGGATGCCTGTCCACCCTTATGTTTGCATGCAAATCTCTTAAATCCACACACAGATGAATATTTGCCACTCAGTCTTTAGTTGTGTTGACAATAGGAGCTAACCATTCAGCACTTTCTATTTCTTAAGTAACCCTGGCTTCACTAACTTCTGCCACTCTAGTTTCAAAGGTTCTCTCATCATTAAGGGTACTGATCTTGTCTTATGCACCATAGGAATTGCATTTGCTTTTAGTATTATTTCATATATGTAGTTGTTCAGCAATCCCAACTTGTCTGTGAATGCCTGTGGATATTCTTCATAAATGTTTTTACCCACTAAAGATTGGTCGACTAGGAGAACCTGCTCCTTATTGTTGGGATCCAGAGTTATTCCCAAATCCTTCAGTTGTTTCCATCCCAATAAGTTTAACCCTTGTTGTTTAACATATATTTTTCCTACCATGTGCCTTTCTTTGAAAGAAATGTGCATTCTTACCATTCCCTCTAGTGGAACTGGTCCCTTGTTTTACCCTCCTGGATGAATGTCAGGGACCTCTAGTTTGTATTCCTCTGTTAAAAAAGGTTTTCTGACAAGTGTCCTTATCAATCAGTGTGGAAGGGGACCATGAATCTGCATAGGCTTTGATATTTACCCAATCTAGTTGAATGTCACATGTAGGATAATGATATTTCTCTTCTTTAACTGTGGGGTTGATCTAGAAGATTAATTATTTTTTCTTTCTGCAGCAGTAACCACATTGTCTCATCAATGTTACTTTTTGGATCTGTGACCACATGTATATTTTCACCTGGGAATTTACATACTTTTATGCTCACTTGCCCTACTAGATCAAATGTCTTCCACAGGATACAGATCCCTTCAAATTTATATTGCTCCCTCCTAGTTATTCACTATATGTTAGGGAGTGTGTATGTGGCCATTCTTGCCCTTTTTAGACACCTTAGTAGACACACTTTGAATGGCGTACCCGAGTTTCATTGATCGCAGTCCAAACCCGGGAATAGAATGGGAACATTGCCCTGTAGTCACACCACTTTGCTCACTCTGTCGACGGCAGATTTATATACTTTGGCAAATTGCCCCCTTTTATTGCATTTTCTATATATAACTCCCTATGCAGGGCACTTTGTGCTACTGGCTAAACGATTGTGGTTACCACATCTGAAACACTTTCAATCAATAAATCAATCCAGGTTTATAAAAAGTGGCTACTTACCAGTGAGGGTCACAAGGCCCTTAAAGGGGGCGGGGGTGGCTGCTGATCTGGCTGGGTGCTGGGGTTAAGCCGAAGAGCAAGGTCTTGAGCTCCTTCCTGAATTGGGTCAGGGACAACAGGTCTTGACTGAGGTGGATAGGCAGGGTGTTCCAGGTCTTTGTGGTGAACTAGGAGAAGGATCTTTCTCCAGCTCTAATCTTGTGGATCTGTGGGACAGTGGCCATGGCCAGTTGGGTGGAGCGAAGGTGTCTGGCGAAGCCATGGTTCAGGTATGCTGGTGCCACATCATGGAGGGCTTTATTGCCATGTGTGAGGTGCTTGGAGGTGATTCTTTTGTTGACTATTAGCCAGAGGAGTTCCCTAAGGTGTTCAGTGGTGTGGCTTCAGTGGGGGATGATGAGGACCAGTCTGGCTGTGGCGTATTCAATGTTCTGTAGTTTCCTGAGGAGTTTCTGGGTGACGCCAGTATAGAGTGTCTTGCCGTAGTCGCTGGTGAGGGAGAGGATCCACTGGGTGTCGTCGGCATGGAAGAAGGTGTTGAGTCCATTGTTCCTGACAGTCACAGTGAGGGGGGCCATGAATACGTTGAAGAGGGTAGGGCTCCCGTTTAACATTTTTAACCATCTGTCCCACGGTATGTCAGGTTCACTTGAGTCTTTCGGAAAAGGAGGTTTATTCACACTGCCCACTGCCATGGCGAAGTGTTGTGAATGAGTATGCCCATTTCCAATTCTAGTAATAACTAGCTAGAGAACAGCACACACTGGAGGTTACACTCTGCACACTACAATCAACTGATTGGATTCCCAGGATTTCTCCTTGCGCACCGCCTTATGCGCAGACAATTCCTTGCACACAATGTAGGTATCTTACACGAAAGGTGTATGAGATCTTACAATAGTAAAAATTTGTTTTCAACAGTAAAAGTTAGAACCCTTTGTTTAAATGCAAATGTTGGATAGTGGGTTATTAGCACTGATAAATATGCATCTACCACTGGCAATAAGGACACTAACACAGTGTATGGCTCAGAATAGGTCTTTGTAAATTATTCCCATGCTCAACCGCTTGGTAGCTTGGCTGCGAGTAGGCAGGCTTAACTTAAGAGACAGGTATGTAAAGCACTTAAAAACACCAATTCAGCAATTAATTAAGACACAACACAATAAAAATCCAACAACAATTTATAAGAGTAGGAAATATTTTTATCTTTCAATTGACACCAAACTGACAAAATGGCAAATGTAGGGTACCAGAGATACGAGTGTTTAAAGATTTAGCACTATTTAGCACTTACAAACCTATAGAGTCAACTTGGGACATCACGTCGTGCTTGACCAGGACAAAGCCAATGGGCCTTATGTATGGCCTTTTGCCGTAGGGCAGCGCCGCATGCCTAGCTGCTGCTCTACCCTATAGCAAAAGGAAAGGGTAGGAATGCCCTGACTCTATGTGATACAGTACATTCCTATCCTTTTCCCCTGCACCGGCACACAATGGGCTGCCTGCTCCAAGGCAGGCACCTTTGGACCATGGTGCAAGGTTGCCTGCATTGCCGGGATGATTGATTTTGTGCAGGAAGGGACACCTTTCTGCACAAAATCTATCCATTCAGGTGCATTCCTTGTTCTATGTGTGCTGCAGAATGCAGCACACATAGAAAAATGAAAGCACTTGGAGAAATGTTTTCATTTCTCTTCGTTGCGCCTCCCTAATGCCACTGATAGAATGGCATTAGGTTCTGACGCATTCCAGCTTTACAATTGCACATAAATCTGGGAAGGTGTCAGGTTCCATGGGTGTTGCCTGGGAACACCCACAGCAACACCCATGGAACGCACCTTTCACACAGTTTTCTGCATGAAAGGGGCCTATATTTATAAGACCATGATATGCGGTGGCACATTGCACCACCAGAACGTAAAAAAGTGACGTTCCGGGGGTCCAAAAGTGCTGGTAGTGCCTCATAAATTAGGCCCAAAGTTTCCGGCCGATCGCAGTGGAGTCCTACTCAGATCTCCCTTGCGGTAGGCCTCAATCAAGATTTTAACTTCTGACTTAGAAACTTTTCTGGAGCTTTTTCTGCCTGGGTGCCTTGATGCTCTTCATAAGCCCGGGTTTGGTGAGGGCTTGCAGGCTTGCTTTCCAGGGAGCACCCGGTAAAAATCTGGAAGTCGGACGTCCAGAGCTTTTCATCAGGAAATCCCAGCAGGAAATACCAGCAGGGAAGACCGGCTCGTGGTTGAAGGATGCCGGTTTGGCTCTCGCGGTTGAGTCGGTACCCTTATGGAGCTTTTTTTCCAAAGTTACTCCAAGCTTCTGGAACTTTTTCCTGAAGTTCCTGTTGTGGGTGCAAAGTGTGCTAAATACAATCCAAGGGTCTGGAATCTCCAAGATGGTCCTTGAAACTTTGGGATTTCAGTTCTGTTGTAATCTTCTCTTCGTGGTACATTCCGGACCCCCCTCCCCTCCCTGTCCAAATTGGTACGGTCCTGTCCTCTGTGTGCCAACATTCCACGGCGCACTCCAGCTGAACCTGTGGTGGTGAGAAGACTAATAAAAAAGAGTTCCATGCTTACCTGCACTTTGTCTTCATTTGAACCCTGGCGACGAGGATGGGATATCTTTACTAGCAGCTTTGGTGGTAAGAACAATGAGGGCCAACCATTGTGAGCATTCAATAGGTTCAAACACCCCTAAAGACAATAATATGTCGTGTTCAGTGTGAAGGGGGCTGGGGAATGGGTCTGACTTTGTGTCCTACCGGCTTGGCGTTAGATTTTAACTTTATGGAATGTTGGTAGTCCTTAAGTAAACCCAAATCGTCAGAAAAAACTTTGGGGAATTCGTTGCATACTTCCATCCCCCAGCTGAAGGATCCACCAATAAAACTTGATCAGGACTATTAGGATCGAGTTTGATGCCCAGTTCCCTCTGGTGTTTCCACCCTAAAAAGTTAGATCCTTTCTTGGTGACGTAAATCTTGCCTACTGTGTTTCTGCCCTTAAACCCAAATACCATGATGGTCATGCCCAACAAGGGTATGGGATCCCCATTATAACCACCCGGTTGGATGTCAGGAGGCTCTACGGTTTCTTGCCAAGAGGGAAAACATTGGGAGAATATCTTAGCAGCAACAAGGGTGTAAGGGGAACATGAGTCAGAAAAGACAGTAACGGGTTTATTGTCTAGGGTGATGTCACAAGATAGAAATTTGGCCAAATCGTTTGTATCTTTGAGTTGGAAAATTAACTTAGACTCAGTAGACGATTCTGGTTCAATAGTCAACACAGATTTGGAGCTCTGATCATTACAAATCCTGGACAAATGTCCCCTTTTCCCACATTTGTGGCAGATGACAGAACGGGCTTGGCATATAGGGTTGTTGGCAAGGTGGCTTGGGCTCCCACACCTATAGCACTTGAATTTTGTACCAGGAGGTAACGTGTTAGCCGGCTTATTTCTGTTATCTTGACTAGAATCCTGTTTGCTTATGGCATTGACCTCCATGGATTTGCCCCCTTCTCCTTTCATCTCAACCATTCAATCTGCTGTGTGCTCAATGCCCACTGCTATGTCTATGGCTTCCTTGAGGTCGGGGTTGGCCACCAGAAGCCTCTCCTGTATCTTAGGATTGTTTGTGCATCTAACCAACTGGTCCATAATAAGGGACTCTAGAAGAGATTCAAATTCACATGTGTTCGCTAGGCCCTTTCATGAAGCAATGAATGGTTTAACTTTCTCATTTTTTCCCTGTGTCCTAGAAAAGAACTTATGCCTTTCTAATACCACATTTATTTTCTTGCTGAAATGTTTTTCTAATTTGTTGACAGCCACCAAAATATACATCCTCATCATCATCACTATCACTTCCACCATCTGCATTGACAGAAATATCATCGTAAACTTTACGGCCCTCTATGCCCAAGTTGTGTAAAAGGGTGTGTAGTTTACGTAAGTGAGAGAATTTCTCCCCACCTATAGCAATTAGGTAAGACTCTAACAATCCAAACCATTGCTTCCAAGGCAGTAATGCTTCTCCCCCCTCGTTAAGGAAAGGTGGAGGCTGCGACATGTTAGCTGCTGACATGTTTGCACAGTGTAACAATAATAGGGCAACAATGGTGGAGGGGGTTGGCACGGTTAAAATGTAGGTTAAATGCACAGCTGACCGGAACCTGTGGTGGTGAGAAGACTCATAAAGAAGAGTTCCATGCTTACCTGCACTTTGTCTTCATTTGAACAAGTTCCCACAATCCACTTGGACAAAGCCTTTACAAATTCACTGGACACATTCCAGTCTGGGGATTCTGGATTGTGCTTGTCCGGGTGAGCTCTGTTAACCTGTACCTTCGAGGGAGTCCACTCTTTATTCCTGTTGAAGCAAGGTACATCCAAAGGGCTGTTGTTCCAGATAATGCAGCAGGTGCAGTCAGTCAGAATAGAGGGCCTTGGCAATGCAAGTCAAGTTTCCAGCTTGGTAAGCCTTCTACTTCTGTTAGTTTCAAGCAGCAGATCTGAGCGGCTCTGCACCTCTCACATATTCATTCAGTGTTCCCTGGAATCAAGCAGGAGAGCACTCTTGTCCACGGAGGTGCAGGGCAGCACCCCAGGGAATGTCCACTTCTTCCAAAGTGTGTCATAATCTTCTCCTAGAAAGCACTATTCTTCCAAAATTCAGTATGCCTGAACTTGCAGCAGAGAGGCAACACCTAGTTAAACCAACCTCCAGTATGGTTCATTTCCATAGCTCTCCTCTCCGTACCATCTGAAAAATTCCTGCCGTATGCCTGCCATCTGGCTGGGTCAGGAGAGCTGGGGGGTAGATGGGTCTGGTATTCCCTGCCTGTACTATCCCCCATTGAAGCTCCATGATTTAGGACCCTTCCCCCTGCTCTGGAATTCCTGTGTAGCAGAGCTCCCTCCAAGAGATAGCCTATCCCTGGGTGAGCCACTTATTACATCAACTTGGCTAATCCTTATAACTCTGGCCAATCAGGGAGACCACAGGAAGGCAGAATTTTGGCTTACAGACAAGAACGTCTTATAACTTCTTTTCTGTATACTTTAAGATAAATCCAACAATCGCATATTGTTGGATATATCAAAACCATTCTCCTAAGTCATTGGATTATTTTTCTTCCATTCATAACACTAGTTATACATTCATAAATAATTGCAATGTTCTCCTAGGTGGCTAGGGATCTAGAATGGGGGAAATGTAATGTGCAATTTCTCCAACACCAAGGCCTAAAAATCATCTTTTATAAGGACCCTGCTTTTGGCTACATGAGCCCCCACCCCGGGCACACCTAGGAAAGACTTTAAGGGTCTTGAATATGCAAACATAAAGTAGATCCTTACTCCACAGTGCTCCTAGCATCAAAATCGATTTTGGGAAGCACTTTACTACAATGTGGGGAAGTGAAATATACAATTTCTCTGGCCCCAGGGCATATAAAACCTCTTTTATAAGGGCCCTCCTTATAAGTACATGTCCCCCCACCCCTATGACACCTAAAGGACACTCTGGAGGTACCTAATTTGCCAACATATCGTAGTTTATCACTTGTTAAGTGCAATCCACCAACCCAAAGTCAATTTTTGGCACAATTTACATTCAAAAGCAGTGCTGCAACACAGGGCTGCTTTTTAAAGGACCTCAGGATCTCAGCAGGGCACACATGCACATGCAGAAATGGTTGCTGGCTTTTAAACTGCGATGCCCTATTATATACTAGGGACTTAAAGGTCATTTTAATCCCCCTGCTCTATTTTGTACTTGGGATTTATAAGGTAGGTCATTTCAATTATAAGTGTACCCTAACATATTGTAATCTCATGTATTTGTGTGTTTTCACTGTGTTTTCAACATAGCACTGGCCCTGGGCCTGGTTACCCAGAGCCCATGGACAGTCAGAGTCAGTTACCACCAGTACCAGTCAGCAAAAAATGGGGGTGCACAGGGCACCCAGGATGACTTTGCAACACCAAACCTTCTGCCTTCTGGAGAGCCTGAAATTGTCCTGTTTCTGCCTCACTGTCTGCGGGAGGAACCTCCACCTTATAGTTTTGAGAAGGAAACTGTACAATTACAGGAGATCCTTGCAAATGATCATGGGGAGAAACGCCTCAATGAGTTGTGGTAAACTGCCTTCTATTTATGCATTTGAATACCAAAGCTATTGTTCACAGCCTTGACAGAGATTACACCATGCTCGGACAGAAATGTTCCTATTCGCCTGGATGAGCAACTCCGAAACAGCGATTACTGAGCCCTGCTTTGACAGCGGTTATTTCATAACCTCACAGATATCTTCCCAAGCGCCAGGATGAACAGCTCTGAAACAGCGATTTCTGTGGCCTTCACTGAGATTTACTCTTGTGCCAATGATTAAAAGCGTGCCCTCACATGAGCTTTCCCTCGAGGCAGGATGAGCCATTCCTAAACACGCTGGTTGAGCTTTCTCTTGCGCTGAAAGGAACCACTGAGAATTACACTTCCCGCCCTTTTTTCCAGGATAATGGACAGCATACTAAAAGAACCCCCAATCGCGTTTCCCACCCATTTTGGAGATGCATTCTTCATGCCTAAGAATATGATCACATCTCCACCAAACAAAGAAGCACTTACTTCTGCAAAGTACAAATCATCCACATGTGTTTTCTCGGCGGTTCCACAATTGTAAAGATATCTGGTGAAGACGCTTAAAGAACAATAGCACTTAGAAAGTTACAGACACACACGGTAACTGGAGACACTTTATTGGCGTACTATACGCAGTTGTAGTGTAGGAGATGCAGTATACATTTACCCAACGAGGTAGCACTTATTAATTAGCCAATAGAAAGTACTCCAGTTGGGTAGAGGTGTTGCACAAAAAGTGGCATCTTCTTGGATAAATACGCAAGGCAGGATTCATTCTTGTACGAGGCTCATTTCACACAAATCAAACCTCAACAGGTTACAATTGGGAAACAAAAATTTTAAAATGTTGAAATTCACTGAAAAAATAATGGTTACAGGGACGTTAAAGTTAGCAAATAGAATTTAAAGAACCTTAGAAATTCATTGAAAAAAACAAAGGTTACCAGGACGTTATTGTTAGGCTGGCATTTTTACTCGTACAAAACCAGAGAAATTCAGCAGCTAATTATAACTTATGCCTCCGCATTGCGCTGCGTATGAACTCACATATTACCTCACTTATGACATGGTCAGTGACACCACTGATCACATCCTCCACAGAACCACTCACATGCCCCTTACACCCCCATACAGCATCTCATACACACAATCCCATACAACCACTGAAATACACATTCACAAACCCATACACTCACACACCTACTCACTGATCCATAAAGCCACTCACACATCAACTCACCCATTCAGCCACTAACACAACCTCTAACTCACATATACAGCCACTCATGCACATACTCACTGACCAATACAGCCACTCACACATCTAAACATACAGACATAGCGACACTTACACACCCATTCATATACTGATACAGCCACTCACACTCACACACTGAATCAGTCATTAATACAAGTACTCTTACACCTACTCACTCACCCATACAGTCACTCACACTGCCACTCACTCACCCATAGTTACTCACACACCGACTCACTCATACAAATACTAACACATGCACTCACTCACCTATAAAGTCACTGAGACAAGCACATACTCTCCCAAAAACCCTCTTTCACACTCACTTTCTCACTCATACAGCCACTCACACACCCATTCGCTCACCCATACAACCACTTGCACACCCACATACACACCTATTCATGCACCGATACAGCTGCCACTCATGCACTCTCTCATTCACCATTTACAGCCACATACACTCACTCACCCATACAGGCACTCCAACAGTAGATATGTTTAATACTCAGTACCTCTTAAAAAACACTCACAATCACTGGATGATGTCACGAGTGATGTCATTTGAGATGTCATGAGTGATTTAATTCGAGATGTCATCAATGATGTGATCTGTGAAGTCACTGATCATGTCAAGAGTGATGTATTATGGAAGATCATAAGCAGTAAGGGGGTGTAAGTTATAGTTAAGTCAGCTAACCATAACTGCTGAATGATTCTAATTTTGTACGAGTGAAATGTCAGTCTAACTATAATATCTTTGTAACCTTTGGTTTATTCAGTGAATATATATATATATATATATATATATATATATTTATATATATGTATATACTAGCAGCCCGCCCCAGCGTTGCTTGGGGCAGAAAGGGGCTGGGGGCAGTACCCCCGCTCCCGCCCCGACCCCCTCCCGCACCGACTCCCGCCCCCTCCCGCCCCGACTCACTCCCGCCCCCCTCCCGCCCCGACTCACTCGCACCCCCCTCCCGCCCCGACTCACTCGCGCCCCACTTTACTGCTGCCTCCTTCTTGCCTCCCCCTGCATCACACAGTCTCGCACTGAACTTTCCCTTTCCTTACCTGTGCCGCCGCTCCTCACTGCACAGCCGCACCTCCTTCGTCGTCATCACGCACGTCGCGTCGCGGTCATCACGCACGTCGCGTCGCGGCCAGCGTTAGGTCCCGGACGGCGCTACTTTCAGGGGACTACTTTGTTTACAAACTTAATTTTTTTAATTTACTTTTTTACTTTTTAAAAAAAAAATTATATAGCCTATGTCCATCTACACACCCTGACATTTTCGTAGATGTATTGGGTGTGTAGATTGGCGCTGTGGTTCCCGAGTTTACCTGGCCAAAAGGTGCAAGTTCTCTCTTTATAATAGTAGTATATATATATATATATATATATATATATATATATATATATATATATATATATATATATATATACTATCTGCGCTAACAACACGCACAGGGAAACCTGGAACTTAGGCAATTTGAGACTTCTCTCACGAGATACAAATCTAATGCCCACTTGGGCTGGACCCCTTGTCTCCCTCTGGCAACCCAGTTCTTTCATCACGCACTTGCGTTATATCCCCACAACCCATTTAAATAAAAGGCAGCAACCGTGACAGCAAGCTTCAAACCTCGTAACTCACTTGAGCAAAATGTTTTCATACCTCGTGATAAATTGTCAGATCATGCAGGCTTGACATTTTTCCAAACTGAAAGTTAAGCGCTAATCAGCGTTTTTCACCTGGGAGAAACGAGGCTTTGTAGCTAAATGCGCTGTAACTTTCCTGACTAAAACGCGTGAACACTCAGAAAAGGCAGCCGCCTAAAAAGAAATAATTAGCTATTATAGTGCAATTGTCGAACTCAAACTAAGTCTCACTCACATTAAGTCGCTCGCAAATGCGTGCTGTTACTAACACATCTAAAAGCGCTCGCCTCTAATTTTAACCCGCCCAGCACTCACCTACAAGCACACACAGCATGGGATGCGATGGACTTACGAAGGGTCCAGCTTGGGCGTGACGAGGTTACAGATCAGAGAACCTCTGGGAGCTTATATCCACACATGTAGGAACTCTTCTATGTCCAAACCAGCAGGCAGCCAGGCAACGGCCTTCAGTGTTACACAAATATATTTCTTATGAACAAAACAACTACAATTCTCCAATGCATAAAATGTATATACATGACTATTATTTATAAATTGTAATGATGTAATTACACAGTTTAAACATGATTTTTTGCCTAATTTGCCAGAATGACTTGCAGTTTTGAGCACTATCAACTCTTCTATGTTTGATGTCACATGGTTTTGTATGTCACATGGTGGTTCTTCCACACACCAATTAAGCACTAGTATAAATAAGGCTCACTAAAATGGTGCAAGCAGATGTAGTGAACAAGGTGGACTTGTCCACCGAAACGTGTCTGATCGTGTGCATTGGTAAATAAAAACCTTTGATTTTCATCCACGGAGTCGGTGCCTGTTCTTTTGGAAGTCAAGCCAGGATTGGACCAATATATATATATATATATATATATATATATATATCCCCTCCAGAAAATCTCCTTCGGAAGAACCGCACTCGTGGACCCAAGTTTAACTCTGTAATTAAAATACAATGGTGTGAGCACTGAAAACTTGGGTCCACGAGTGCGGTTCTTCCGAAGGAGGTTTTCTGGAGTTGAGCGTGGTGTTATTGCGGGCGCCAATTACCGCATACCGCACCCATCCGCGAGTGCCTCGATTCCCAGTGGGACAGGGAGCATACATATATATATATATGCACCCATAATAAAGACATCAATTGCCTCTCATACTATGTAGTGGCTTCTGTCCCCAAGCTCAGAAGAGGAGGCAACCGTGAGCTCAAACTAAGGCGGCTTGAGTCGAGTTTGATCCTCGAATATGACAGCAAATGGCCCAACGGTCTAAATAATACTAAGGACCTACGACACTTTCTTTAAAAAACTCGCTTTAACATCAAATGCCTAGATAAGTAAATTTGCCATCCCAAACTTCATTCTATTTGCTCCCTAGATATGTCAGGTTCCCTGTGATCTAGGGAGTTGCCACAACTATAGGTATTCCACCTATAAAGTATTGTGTTCGTATACATTGATGTAAGTGGCCGGTCAAGTTCCTTGTCGGCCACTTTAAGGCTAATTTCATCATGTTCTGCTTCTTTTTGTACATAGTTATTCACTTTTGTACTGACATATTTAATAATTTTAGATGTGAGATCTTTTTAGCACTTATTTTACACAGGGTGTTTTTTATATAACCTTTTTACATGATGATATATTTATACTGGTATTAAATGTTTTAATATATGCTTTTAATGTGACCTATAGGAAGATGAATGTTCTCCTTTAATGGCACAATCAGCATTTATGCATTGTATACACAGGTCAAATATCATCTTGCACTTTTAGCACTTTCTTTCTTTCCCTCTATTGCATCGTTGCACAGAATAGAAATCACTCCATGAATTTGAGATTGTGATTCAATGAAATTTGTTATTTGCACTTTCACTCTTTACCCCCTCCCCCGCTGTTTACAGGTCGCTAATTTGCACATAGTATATTGTTTGCACAGGGATTTATCCCAAAATAACCATGAAAAACTTTACAAATATATATATTTTGTCCCTCCCTGCACATAAACAATCTGAAATGGTGATTTGTAACTTCTTGCTGCTTTGTGCAGCACACATAGAAGCTGTAACTCGT
Source organism: Lissotriton vulgaris (assembly GCF_964263255.1). Taxonomy (NCBI): domain Eukaryota; kingdom Metazoa; phylum Chordata; class Amphibia; order Caudata; family Salamandridae; genus Lissotriton; species Lissotriton vulgaris. The sequence goes on along the minus strand of NC_141689.1, from coordinate 240,189,670 downwards.
AATTTTTCAAATAATTGTTTATGTGCTGGAAAGGATACCTCTCTGCACATAAGTAATCAATGGTGTTTTGCTATTTTTATGTGTGCTGCAAAATGCAGCACACATAGAAACAGCAAAAACGAGGAGAAATTAAGCATTTCTCCTCATTTTGCCAGGGAAAGACCAAGTTTTCCCTGGTCTTAATTTTGGCGCAGCCCCATATTTACGCCACCCTTGTAAATATGCGGGAGCGTCAAAAACAGTAGGTGTTGGGGTAGGACGGCCACCACAACACCCACTGTCCGCTCCTTTCACGCTAAGTATAGCGTGAAAGTGTGCCTTATTCACATGGCGGCGTTAAACCAACATTACATGTGGCTTTACGCCACCTTGTGAATAAGGCAAAGCCCCTATCGCCACAGAATTGTCACTAAAAGTGACGTTCCTGTGGCGATAGGGTCTTGTAAATATGCCCCAGTGTGTCTACAAGTCAAAACACAACCCCCCACAGTCCAGGAATCTTTTTCCAATTGATCTGATGGTGGCTACACTTTTCAACCTTACGGTCTTCCTCACAGAACTTTTCGGGTTCCATCCAAAGAGTTGCAAAAAATAGTTAATAAATAGAGATTGGGAAGTGTTGGTGAAATCTTATTGGGACTGTTGAATGCAAGAATTCCAAGTCGACCACCATATAGCACAACTTCCTCTGCCTTAATAGAATTCAAAATTTACAAATCTTATATTACATAGGTATAAGTATGTAAATTATTCTTTATTTTTTTTGTACCTTGAGACTCACTTTGATTGTACTTGTCCCCAGATAGAAAACAAAAATCTTAACCCATTACTGGGTTGCTTTGTCCGTACCTGGCAGCATGCACTTTCATTTAATTTTATCTTCCGTACCTGTTTGAAATTGAGAATTTACTGAAATATCAAATCCTAGAAACTTTTTTTAAATCATTTTTGAGTCTTCTAATAGAAATGCCTGCATTGTTTAGCCAGACCACCCCTTTTTATTCCACATTGTCCAATTCCAGCTTTCACCATTTGAATTCATTGTTCAGATACAAACTTGTTTGTTTGTCAGTGTTAACAAATGTTCCTTCCCACACTGGGAAGAGTCCTTCAAAGATCATGAGTAAGACCCTGTTCAAAGTGGAAAAGTAATGGGTGCCCCACATTTCATGTGAGTGTAAAAGAAGGGGCTTCTTCAAATGCAAAATGTTTTGTTTTTGATAGGGTGGTGAGGTACGCGTGTGTCCTTGCCTCAACCCTGTTTCATATTGTATATCAATGGCCTGAGAGCTCATTTTGGCACAAGCCAGAGAGATGCTCCAAGACTAGCGAATATGAAGGTGCCAGCATTAATGTTTGCGCATGATACGCTCCTCCTATCCAAATCTTCGATGGGCTTACAGCATATTTTAGACCGGTTCAGTAGTTTCTGTGAGCTGAGGGGGTTAGAAATTAATGTGGAAAAAACAAAATATATGGTGTTCAACCGATAACCAGAACTAATCCTACATTCAAAGGGGATTTCCTTGAAGCATCTTGGGGTCGCCCTTACAGGGCAATTTGAGTCGGTTTCTCAAATCTCGAAGCCCAGACTGAAACTTGAACATAATTTTGGAGGGCTGTTAAAAGCCCAATGGGGCATGTGCTGCAAACCCGTTTCCCCTGCAATCCAAGTATATAACTATCAAGCCAGAGGGGCTGCTCTGTATGGCGCAGAACTATGGGGCCACAAGCAGCTAAAAGGTCTGAAGGGTGCAGAAAATTGCTTACTGTGAAAATTGTTGAGTCTCCCGGTTAGTGCCCCCTACTTTCTCCTAGCATGGATGTGGGTCTGAGGACAATCTCCGATGGTATTGGTGTTAGACCGATCCTATATTGGAGAAGGATCTGGGTCATTCCTGGATTGGAATCCTATAGACTAGGGTTGGAGGAAATGATCAATCAGCCCGGGTCAAGAAATTTACCATGGCTAAACTAAATGGGCGAAACCTTGAGGGGCATGGGTAATGCTAGTCTATGGAAGGCCCCACGGGAGATCTCCGTATCTGCCGCAAAAAAAATTCTTAAGAGAAATTATTTACAGGTTAAACAACGTACCTTGTCATCTAGGACTTCATTGGGTTCTCTGAGCGATGCTTTCCTACAATTGATAGATGACTACGGCGCAGAGGGTTTCTCGATGAGATTCAGCAAGCACAGGCGAGGAAGTTCTATATCCAGTTCCGGTTTTGGACCCTGCGGGCACATGCATTCACTGCTGGCTGGGCTGGCCCAATAGGAAAGACTCAGATGACCTTAACTGCATGTGGGAATTCCTCAAAGACTGTGCTAGAAATTTGTTTTGCCCAGTGTACGAAACTGTAAGGGCAAAATGGCTGATTCCTATATGTCGTAATTTGGGACCTAGGCGCTAGTTTGAAGCTTTTAGGATTCTCCAACTTGACACAAGCCGGCATACATTTTATCAATCATTAGGCAATGTGTGAGAGCTGCTTCCTACTTTTCATGCAGTCTTTTATTCAACCCTGTACTGTGACCTTAAATATTTTACTGGTACTAATGCTTTGTATATTTTAATATTATTCATATTTAAATTGTTTTCATTATTGACATTGGTTAATGTTCTAATAATTGTTTTAAATGAAGGTCTTTTACTATGTAATTAATCATTTTAACTTTTACTTGTACACTATATATTTTAAACTGTTGTTTTATGGCTGGTATGCCGAACTAAAAATTGTGATGATGATAACAAAAATGTAATAAATATATTTTTTGCACATTTTAACGACACATGTTCCTGCAGATTGTTTACCATTTCAACAAGCCACTAGAGTATAATAGTGGACCATAAGCATGTATTCGAATATATGATTAGCATATTCCATAAATTCCTGGAGATGCAATTGTGTATACAAAGAGTAGGCATTAGTCTCTGTAGAGGTAGACTTTTCTGTGAGCCCATCCCTTTCTGAGGTTAAACATTCCATAGCTGTAAATAAATGGAGAATCTGATGCAAATACCAGCTAAACTATAGTTTATTCCATAAATGTATGGACTCTTGCCAATTTTTTGCCACATAAGCCTTCTTGTACTGTATATTATCCTACAATATGCAATTGTCGTTCAGAGTGTGGTATAACATTCATAAAGTCTTTAAATATACCAGCAACATTTCAATTTTGTTTTATCTGCAGCATGTACACAACTGTAGAAGGGACCTGGAAAGAAGGTAAGGATAAACCATAAAGTAGAAATAATTGGAGTATGTTGCATGTAAGACGTTACACCGAATACATAAGCAAACGATCATGTTAATGTTATTAATACAATCCACAGTACTCATAAATGGGAACTGACAAGCTGAATTTGTGTGTGACTCATTATTAATGATCAGTTATTTGGTCTGGTGTTTAGCTGATGATATAAATGGCAGGGGTTCATTCCACTATGCAGGAGACTTGCACCTTAGACGGTTCGCTCTATGATACTGTTAATTATTATTATTGCTTTTGTATTAGTATTCGCATTTTATTTGTAGATTTCACAAGAGCCAATAGCAAATTTAATGGGACCCCATCTAAACTAAATTCGGCCAGGGAAAGGAGGGGAATGAAAATACACAGCAGAAAGAACAATTTTCCCTCAATGGCCACAATATTTCAGTACAGATATATGTCCAATATTCAACTTGACATGGTGACAAATACACAACAGTCTTATTAACTTTCTTAAAAAAGTATAAAGTTTTATTCATTGTTTCCAAGTTATCATTTTCTTTTTTTAAATTTTTCTCATAGTTGCTCAAAATGGAAAATGTCTTTTTTTAGAAAGGTTTTTTTGATATTTGATTAATGGACAATTTCATAGAGATGTATAAGTCTCAAGTATCCACAAATACATTTATATTTCATTCAAAAAGAAAAAAAGAAGAAGACACATAAATATATACATAATACATAACTATATACCAAACAGTCGATTCACCCAAATAGTTATACCCCTGGTAACTTGCAGTCTGTCACAACATACTCACACATTCATACCCTCACCACACTCATAACAACAACATCTGAAAAAAGGAAACTGGATCCAAATTGGCAGAGGCTCCCTGCCAATCGGTAAGTCTCAAAACACGGTATGAGACTTTGCACTTGGTCGACGCGCGTTTCGGCAGCGCAAGGCCACCTTCCTCAGGACCTCTTCCAGATAAGCAAACTCATATACCCAGGGGACCTAAAAGTATATATAATAAATACAGTCACCACATGCAGGAGACATGCACTTTAGACGGTTCGTTCTATGACACTGTTAATTATTATTGCTTTCGTATTAGTATGCGCATTTTATTTGTAGAGTTCACAAGAGCCATCAATGTTTCCTGGCACTGGGAGAAGCAAGGGGACTGCAGAATGGCGACCAAAGAGAAAAGATAATTACCCAAAGCAGGCCTGCAAAGCTTGTCTGCAAGCTAAGTGTTTGGCCAAGAGATCAATCCTATCTAGAATGGCACTCCAAAGTTTGTGGGTCAGGTGGCAGAGATAGTGGCAACCAAGACACACTTTCATCAAGCAAGGAACATTGAACAGGAGGGGATGTGATAACGGTGGGAACGGTGGGGGGTTACAAGGCACGTTTTCCTGTGGGCAAGGCAGAGGGCAGTAAATTAAACTCTTTGCTCAACTGGTGCCTGGTAGTGGGAGTGCCATGCCTCCAAAATATGGTCATATTTGTGTAGCTCGCAAATAGCCCACATGGCTAACTCCTGAATTTAGCTGCTCTTTGTTAATAAAGTAGCCAGGAAGACCAAATTACAGTCTGTCCAACCATGGTAAAATTACAGCCTGCACTACAATTAACGTTTTATCAGCCAGCAGGAAAAAAGACGACCTTCGTACGGGGGTAAAGAGCCAAGAAGCATGACTATATATCAGAATTGACAAGTATTGAAAGAGAGGAGTCGTAGTTGATGGTAACTCCTAGAATCTTAACTTTAATGGCTGTAGTTAGCAGGGATCTCACAGCAGAAGGCCATAACATAGAGTCCAAATAAGCATGGTTGCTGCTCAAAAGCAAAAGCTCTGTCTTGGAGGCATTAGTTTTTTTAAAGTTATGGTTCATCCACTGTTGCATAGCAATCAGACAGTCCTTTAGCATGATCACAGATTTTAAGGAACAGATCATCTAACCTCATGATGGTCATCATAGTGAGCCCGAAGGACCTAATGACAAGAAGCGAGGCATGGATATGGATGTTGAAAAGCATTGATGATAGTGATGAGCCCCGCAGGACTTTGCCGTGAATACCAGCCTTATAAGACAAGAAGGGGGTAATGATAAAAGCTGGGCTTAGTTAGGTAGAAACTAATTAAACCAGTCTAGGACTCTAAACTGGATCCCAATTTTGGCCATATGGTTGAAAAAGGTCCCTTTTTTTAAATAGGTTCATAGATGGAAAAGGCCTGCTTTGCTGTCTTCTTTTTTACACTTCGTAGTTTTCATTCTGTTGGTATCATGGTTGTGAGTGTCCTGAAAAACATCAGAGATTTTAAGCTACAAGTTAAGTGGGGGAGTTGCTTGTGATTGTAAATGATATAGATTGTTTTGAAGATGTTACAGACTAAAGGGGAGCCAATTGAGTTCCATCATGATGGGGGTTGAAGTGATCATATTTCTTCAGTTCAGATAAGACATTCTACAGCATGTCGGGTGCCCGTAAGACATGCCAGTGTGAAGTCTGGGTTGCTATGGAACAAGGCTTTACCGCCATCCAAATGCGACAGTAGGATGGCTTGAACAGCACTTCTGAAGTCACTTTCTGCCAGAAACATTGACTTTCTTTAGAAGAGGGAGTGGAGAGAGGTTGTAGGTGGCTGTCTTTGTTTTTGGGCAATGTGTGGTGAGGTTGGTGTCCCACATAAATCCAAGTGACTTGTCATTTGGTGAAAGATGGGGGTTCAAAGCCGTGAAGGTTCATGTCATCGAACCAGGTTTGTACTAATTCTTATTTGTTGTTCTAGGCTAAAAACAGGAGTTATTTCTTGGTCGTGTTCAGATTCAGGCAGGTGCAGGACATCCAGGTCTGACTGATGTGCAGGCAGTGTTAGAGGTGTTGAATGTCTGAAGCAGAGAAGAATTATTTGCTAGTATGAAGTTAAAGTTGCTCTTTTTCACCAGCCTAGAAAGGAAGCAAGTCTGAGCCCTGATATAACTTGAATCCTGTGACATGGAAGTTACTTATGAATCATTACAGGTGGCTAAAACTGGAGAAATGCCCTTGCTCCCTAAGCACTTGAAGCCTGGAGAGAACTGTAAATTATCTTTCAGTCAGATCACACTCCCAAACCAGGATGTGCTTTATCTTGTGAAGTTAGTACACACAAACAAATTGAGAGTGTGTAGTTTTGAAAGACGGTAAATGGCTCGTCCTCTCGCCTGGGATTCTGTCTCACCTCTAGGTATCTCAGTAAAGCCAGTACAGAAAGATCTCCAAACCCCCACAGAAAGTCCCACTGACAGTCAACTGGATCATTTTTATAGCACTGAAAAGTGCTACCTTCGGGTCTTGCAGATTTAAGCTTCAACAATGAAGGCCATCATCAATTCCACATCTTCTAGAGGGAAATAGAGAGATGGGTTTGATTCAAGGGAGAATCTCATCTTCGTACCCCGCCAGGGATACCCCAATGTTTAGGTCTATGAGCATAAAATGGAGGAAATTATGCCTAGGGCTTTTTTCTGTATCACCAAGGTTGGAAGTATCATGCAATCTATAGTTGAGAATGGACAACAGGGCAATTGCCAACTGTGGATGCATACCCACTTCCCCAATTGCAGGTTGCTTCTGCACATTTTTTCCTGATCTTACCCAGTATTGCACATTGAAAATGTCACAGGCATTATTGCTACCAGTCTGAACGCCATATAGTGATCATTTATGGAAAGAAATGTCACAAATTATGTAACCTGAGACATAAATCAAACATTTCTATGTTAATGTAAAGGGAAGAAGAAAGCCACATCTTAATACATGATATGTTTTTGAACTATTTATGAATGCAATAAGTATGATAAATGCATTTAGTCTTGGGTACTGCACACTTTTTTGCTCTGATGACTAAAATGTACTCGGCTATATATGTATGACCTGGGGTACAGACCTATCTGAGACTCACATAATTGTGGCACCATGGTACCAGGGGCCCTATCCCAGCTTATACCTACATTTTGAGTGTATAAGTGTTGGAAAGCAATTCATGCCACAACACAGATCGTTCGCAACCTTAGCAGGCCACAGTACAAAAATGTTGTTCATCTAATTAGAAGTGTATGATGTTTAGGAAGGGCGTGTCACAAAAATAACTGCAAACTACTCCCTGTGATTTACAAACATTCTATTTTTGTAGGTGAAATTGATCGGACGTATGAGATCGTCATGGTGTCAATCGGCGGATTCTTCATACTGGTGGCTGGGATTATTTTTGGTCTGTTGATTAAAAACAAGTGAGTAGAACATGAATATAAAATTCCGTGGGCCAATTCATAAAATCATAAATGAGAAGAATGTACTACTATCGGAGTAATCTTTTCGGTACGCAAAAAGGCCTTTGTGAAGCAGCACAAAATTTTGAAAAAGTGCAGAGGGCACAGTCCTTTCTATTTATAATAAATATATATGAATATTCTCTTAATATGCCTATGTTGTTACCATTATCATTTCAGATGTTTTGAGGCCCATTCATAAAGGCATGTAAGAGTATGTGAAAAGCTACTAGGGAGAGGTGTGGCGTAGCGGCCAGAGTGGCTGAAGCATCATGTGGCTGGGCAATAGCTCACATAATCTCCCCGACAGCCCCCAGCCCCTGTATACCCCTTTGGGGTGATAAGTCACATTTTACAAATATGGAATTTAGATTTTTTACTATTGGAGTAATACTTCACACACTCACAAATGCTTTTGTGATTAGGCCCTTTTAAGTGTGGTTATGCATGAAAAGGAGTTCCAGGATGACAATTTCACTTGCTTAAATAATGCTCTGTAGTGAAAGTGTTGCATAAGTCTTCTCCAAATCATATGTACACCGAGATCCAGCATACCAAATGAAATATATATCTAAGTGTGTAGGATAGACAAGAATAACCAATGGCAGACTGTGGTGATGTTACTTTAAGAAGTAGCTGGTTGGCTCTGAGGTCAACATGGACTGTGAAGCTTCCTAAATAAGCTGTTGAAGTTCAGATGACGCTGAGGGTTACTGGTGAAGATGTTAAGAAGAATAAAAAAATAAAAAATCAAACTGGACCTCAGAGCATATTACTACACAGATATTGTAAACAAAAAAAGTGAATCATGGACAAGGAAGGGGTGAGCATGAATATTTAGCAATTCTGTTTGCTTCAGTGACGTCATCGTGACAAATAAGGAAATTAAACCACGGCTTAAAACAGAGGAAAGCATATCTTATTTGTGATTTTGAGAAATGTTTCAAAAAGCATGTTTATTAACATGTACTGAATGAAGTCAAAAATTCCAAGGCTGGGAACAAACGTTAAGTGTATTCAATTCAAGCGTTTTGCAACAAATATGACTAAGCATTTTGCTATTTACGACTAATGGCAAGAAAGTAACACATTCTCACCCGCCTGCCTGGGATGCAGAAATGTGAGTGCCTCACAGATCCACTTCTCCAACCCCTCTAGCACCCTGCCCCTTCCCCCCAGCCCTCCCCTTTTTGGGATCCTGCCTTGCAGTCCCTCCCAGTTTGGTGAGTGCACCACACCTTGAAAGCAAGTCATAATTCCTAATCATTAAAACTGTTTGAGTTTGGGAGGGTGGCTGAGATCTATGCCATGCGGGAATCTCAGGGTCAGCTCATCCTATTTTCATTTCCCATCATGCCACAGATATGGCACAGATATATTCTAATAAACAACAGACACAATCGCTGGTGCAGTGTTTCAAAAGGAAGGGTGGACACAGCATGCCTAGCAAATTAAGTTATGCTACATACTCGGATGCCTATGTTTTTATTATGAAAATGATGTCATCACTGATGTCATTCATGTTACACATGATGTCATATTATCTGCAAAGATAATCGTCCTAAGAAAGTTACATTTAACATTTTTTATTTTGTGAAGTTTTTCTATTGTCGGTAGAGTTGTGGTGTGGGAGTTTTGCTGTATTTGGTAGCATCTCATCCAAAAGGCACACTCCACGTCCTGAAAAACATATTTTATTTGTTGGTTATGGTAATGTGAGATTGTTATAATGGGATGAAAATCCCCAAAATTAAATATTATTCTCTAGAATAAGAGATCGAAGAGAGAGACATAGGGGGATTCCTATTTTCAATTTCTGAAATATGCGAAAGTCCAAATACTTTCTTTTGCAAATGTTAAAGGTGTATTAAACTTTCATATAGTATTTTAACTACGGTTGAAGATAGATTGATTAATAGTCCAGGACACTTCATGCAGCCTCAATCTCTTGAAAATTAGGATATCCATCAGGTACAAAGAGAATGATTGCTTTGATGAATACCCCTAATGTAGTAATATATGTTACTTACATTGTACTATGTTCAAGCAGCATTTACAACTATCATTTGATTTTAAATAATATATCATTTTAAATGGCATTCACCACGGCGTCTGATTAATAGAAGTAAAATGCAAAACTTACCTGTCGCACATGATCTCCACAACAAGGGAGTACATTCTAAATAAACATTCTATAAATTTGTGTACAATTTTCGTAAGGAAAAACAACAATCCTTTTTTAAATATAGTCGCTAAACAACAATGCAACGATATTCAAAAAGGCAAGAAAGTTCAGTATGGCCCACGGACAATTAAATAATCAATTCTTAGCAAGCTGAGAGAGCACAGTTTTTGTTATGATTGTCACAAACAGTTAAAATTTCCCAAATTTGACAAAGAAAATTAAAGACCATGGTTGTTCTATGAGTAAAGTAAACTATTAACAGTGAATCGTGTTAAATAACAAGGGAGGATAAACAGCCTTTGGTTATTTTCTAAATGTTTTAGTGCTCCTATGCTCAATTTATCTTCAAAAAAACAAAAATTGTGAGGGTAAGGTCCTGCGCAGTACTGACGGTCAGAATCAGGAGCGGATTTCACTATATGAAAAGTACTTTCCTCTAGGAGAAGCAAAGGCAGAAAGGCTAGAGGTATATGTACATCCATGCTCACTTTACACACTTTACACATGTGAGGATGGACAGCTGTCACCATTTGAAATGCAGAAATATTTACACATTTGAGTAGTCATGGAAAGCTACAACATTTATACAAATTTACCAAGGATCCAACAATCTTAATGCCTCCTATGCGAGGAATAATTATCAATACTGTACCATTAAGAAGAATTCTGTAGCTGCCAGCTCTCTGCACCTATGGAGAGCACTGTTATGTCTGACCCATGAATGGGATGCACCCTTTATAGTATCTTCCTCATCATACAGAATTCAGCTTATTGTAGACTCATCACTGCTCGGAGAGGAAACTCCAGAACGATGTGTCTAAAAGAAGTTTTAAGTGGTTCAGTGTAGCTCCAGCTCACTCTTCCACAGCTTAGACCCATAATTGTGAGAGCAGGTAATTAACGCATGTTATTGAGCACAAATGAAATTTATAACAATTACAACGCAGGGTGCTTTTCCATTATAAACCCTCAATGAACCAATCAGGTTTCTTGTAATGCGTGATTACTCACCTGTCCGGGCCTCAAGGTGCTGAACAGACGAGAATGTTCAAGAGAGAGTTAAACATAAGAGGTAACAGGTTTATATTTCCCAGCAATTATTCCCCTCCTATTTACAGCAATAATTTGAAATTTTCCCTCAAACCAGAAAAATCTTACGAAGTCAATCTCTTTTTTTTCTAGATTTCAGAAGATAAGCAAAACAGCCAGCTATCATCATACAAGAGAAAGCACAATTAGCGTGGATCAAAATAGCTGTGATGGAGTGTTAACAGCCGAGTTCAGTGGTCCAGCCACCATCTTTTACATTCCAGACCCAAAGATCACGCGCGGAGGAGAAGATGCGGTCCCTAAACTGAAGCTCTCCAGAGAAGCTCTGCTCTACATCTCACTGATGACTTGCATTAATCTACCTGACATCCACGATGAACCTTCAGAAATCTGATTGTATTTTTGACTAAATCCGTAATCAACGCAAAGATAGCAGGATTTTTCAACAGTAAATGTGTTGCTACAAACCATTCTTATTAACTCCAAGTGTATCTCCTTAGAACCTTATGACTTATAAACAAGCAACAAACTTGTAAACACAGAGACAATAGAAAAGAGACTACTTGTAAAAACAGACACTTGGATCTTGGGAGTGAAGTCATTACCTATGGTCCCAAATGGGTTTAGCAATAACCAGTGAAAATCTAGCCTACTTTCATATTTACTGGAACGAGTATGTAAATAATTTACTATCTACATGATACAGAAAGGGTTATACAGTCAACGGAAAGGTGTAAAAAAACACTTACGGACAGGTTACCTGAACTGCATAAATGGATTTAAAGGGGTGACAGTTCTGCACCTTTTACAATCCTCTTTTGTGGAACCATCTGGTGTTTTTGCTTGTTTTTTGCTGTTAGTCTAGTTTCTGTACATTCCAGCGGCTCCTGAAACTGAGGCTTTCTATCTGTTTCTTTGGCACTGATTCACTGATCACAGTAAAAGACATGGCTTGAAGCCCATAATGGGAAAAGTTGGCCTTGTGACCTCAAACCCATGAATCCATTGGTGGGGGTCTTTCATTTCAGAAAGCCTTATGAAGTTCTGCACGTAAAATGGTGACTCCACCGACTGTTAAGTGTATGGACATGGGATATTGCTTTAGGACATTTAGTACTCGAAGTGTTATATAAGGTATTTGTAAATAAAATATTTATAGTGCGGGAAATTGTTTCTTTCTGTTTGCTCATTCACTGGTAACAGAATCTAAACTAAATAATGTTTATATTCGAATTGCTCTTTGTCAAGTTGTTTTTTTCTAGAATCAACCACATGGATATGCCATATTTGCTAACTAATGAATCAAAGCCTGGGCTTAGGTGTTCTGCAAGGTCTACACAATGCGTGACATCTGCATTTTTCAGAGGGTGACTTTACTTATAAGAAGGTCTATAGGCCAGATGTACCACCATTGATGTTTGCAACTAGCAAAGTGCATTAAATTGCGACTGCAAATGCAGTCGCAAAACGTTCTTACATAGGGTTCAGAGTTGTGATTTGGAAGGGACACCCTTGGAGTGCTCCTTCCTAATAGCGAGTCGCTAACCCTATTTAGCGAGTCGCTATTACATTAGCGACTCGCAAAATAGGATTGGTACATTGTGCTACAGTTTTTTGCGGTTGCAAAAGGGCAAAATGCCCCTCTGCGACCACAAAAAACAGTTGTACATCTGGCCCTATGTGTGTAATGTGTTGAAAAGCTGGCACCCTCACTCCGTTTGTGGAGCATGCAGTGGTAAAATGGGGTTCCTACATAGCTCACTGCTTTTAGTGCTTTCAAGCTCTACTTGTGATTCCAATTGTTATGCTCCTGACTGGTAGCGGTTTAGTTTGGATGCATTCTAGGCGTTGGGCCCTTCCTCTTCAAAATAAGAGCAAAGGGACTGTCGTTGGAGAGTTCATCTCCAGGCTTTCTACAGTCTCACTATTGGCTTGGAAATGGAAGTTCTCAAGGTCTGGTTCTACAAACCCTAGGACAGATGGTGCAGCCCACTCTAGTTCCAAGACCTGAACACTTTCTCAGCATTCTGGCTTCCAGAAGCAAGTTCTCAGCAGGCAGGGTTCCAGCAGATGCATGTCTAGATAGTAATTGGGAACAAACTCTGGCTCCCCTGACCAGGAATCAGAGATTCAAGTCAGAGGAAGGAATAGCCTTCCCAGAGCTCCGATCACAAGCAGAGAAAATGCATCTTGCATCATGGAGGGAATACGCCTTCCAGATGAGGGTCCAGGCTGGCCCTGAAGTGCCAGTGCATGCACATCTTAGAGGTTTACTGTCATTGCTAGATGATCATAATGCGAGCACCTAGAAAGTTCCTAGACTGCATACTTGCTTTCATTTCTTGGCGTGTAGATCCTGTCCTGAGCGAAGGACTTGTAGCACAGACATTCTCCAGGAACACTTTGTGAGTGAAAATGAGACATGGCCGCTGACACGTCTCTTCTGCCCTTTAATCACACCAAGCACTAACCTATTCAATCAACTCCAAATGCATCCCAGTAGCTTCTGCTGGTCCAACCCAGAACATCCCAGAGAGCAGTGAAGAGAGAAGTGAAGAGTGAACATTTCCTTGGAGGGTGGTAGGGCTAGAAATTATACTAACAAATGTAACAATATTAATCCTCCAATCTGTTGAAAATTGTGTGCATTCCCTTGGTAGCACAGAGCAGGCAGGTGGCTTGTGCAGGACTGTTTGAGGTGTGAATGAGAAAGGCCTCTTCAGTCAAAACAAGGTGATTGTGTACGCTGAAAATTAAAAGGTAAGGACATCTTTGTATCCCTCTTTGCTTAGTTTGTGCACCCATTTTCCTTTTCTCATATGTAATGAAGGTAGTTTGTCACCTTAAACGTGACTACGCTGTGGGAATTCATTATTCTGCTCCATAGTGTCAATAAATGACCTCTAGGCAACACCAGACGGTATCCCATGCTATTATGGGTCATAATTAATGTCTTTATTGTTCCCAGTGACTGTTTGGTGCTCAGGCAATGAGCCAGGCCAGGCCTACAGCAGGAATTCAAGCCATCGATTTCAATTGTGCAGATGTGGCTGAGGTTTGTTCAGCATTCCTGAGTCAATCAAAACAAAATGTAAACATAACATTGGAAACATTTCAAAGAATGTTCACATTTTCAAAGTTTGCTTTGTTTTCTCCAAAAGGAACAACAGGGACACTACACATGTGTTACCCCTTTGAAGCTTTCACCAACTAACACGAGGAATCAGTCTTTTCGTGCGGGCCTAAAGTTTCAACATGAATTCCATCATCTGTCAGGAAATTGACCACCTTAACAGTTTATGATTATTCTTTCCCATTAGTATTATCCAGTGCTAGGGCATGTGGTCAGTGGGTACAGTTAAATGAGTTCTAAACAGACATGCTCTCTGTTTCTTTGAATACAAAGGTGAAACAAATGTTTTACATTCAATTGTAGGCCAATGCTGTTCCCTGTGAAACTAATATCTACTATTGAATGCCACAGATTGTTGCCACATAATATGCAGTTTCTCTTTTTGTGAACATTGTAAAGTGTTGGTTCCGTAGCTGGTGGCGTGAATAGTCTTGTGTGTATCTCGCATAACAGGTGTGTGAATGGCCTGTAAAGAGGTTGGGGCCTTGACGCAGCTTTACAGCTCATGAGCTGTGAGTTACTGGTTCAGTTTTTTGACCTTTCAATTATTAACACTGCATTTAATTTTTGTGAAATCTCTTATTAATAAAATGTTATATATTGAGCGATCACTTACCCTTGTGCCAAATCCAATCAGAATGTGTGTGTACTTGAGGTTTAGATGGTTGTGTAGTAATATTTGCATTTCTGTCTTTCTCTGCCAAGGTGTACATTGTCTCCAGGGAAAATCTACCAACTCTAGATACTTTTCATAAACTAAACACCCAGGGAAGTACACAGTGATGTCTTGCTCTTATGGATCCCAACAAGTTTTCTTACTCACAATGCCCTGCAAACCTCAAAATGTGACTAAAGTCACACATTTTCCTTGAATTACTATCTTATTATCTTCCAGCATTCCCCCAGGTCTCCTGATAAAAATGGTACTCACTTGTGACAGAGACGGGCCCAAAACGTATTGTGGAGACGTCAAATTATCTATCTCAAAATGACCTTTTTTTGCAAGGGCGTCACCTGCGTTTTGGGTTCTGCGTTCAGCAGTCATTTAGGGGAACCTACCAAACCCAGACTTTCCTGAAAACTAGACACACAGGTAAGTCCAGGGAGGTGTTGCTTGCATGAATCCCCAAACATTTTCCTATCCAGCATCCCCTCCAAACCGAAAATTTAGCTAGAAAATCACATGTTCCGCACATTTCTGTGTGGGAAAGTTGTGGGATAACTCGGCCAACACAAATGTCCTACTACCCAGCATCCCCCCAGGTATCCTGATAAAAATTATACCTCACTTGTGTGGGTGGGCCAAGAACCCAGGGAAGGACCCAAACCATACTGTGGAGACATCAAAATGATCTATCACGAAATGACCTTGTTTTCCAAGGGGGTCACCTGCGTTTTTGAACTTGGGCTTGGTGGCCATCTAGGGAAACCTACCAAATCCAGACAGTTCTGAAAACTAGAAACCTGGGGGAAGTCCAGGGAGGTGTGCTTTGCATTGATCCTCCAACATTTTCTTACTCAGAATCCCCTGTAAACCTCAAATTTGGCTAAACAATCTAATTGTCCTCACATTTCTGTCTTGGATCACTGCACGGGCACCAATGTGCTACCACCCAGCATTCCCCTCCGTCTCCCAAGTAAAATGATGCCTCACTTGAGTGTGTGTGGGCCAAAGATTTGAGATTGAGGGGATAGCACAGCGAGCTCTAAGTGCTATATTTATTTTTTTACATACTTTTTTAGGCTGACTATGCATTTTGTCTTGTCCTGGTGCACTGTAAGGTTATCATTTACAATGCTTTAAAAGCTAATGTAATTGAATATATAATGAGAAATGTATTATAGATTGCACCATTTTTGCCATTTTTCTGAAGTTTCTTGAGGGGAGAGCTCCCCCAAACACCCCCTTGCAGTGGCCAGGCTCACTAGCTGTGCAGCATACGGGGCTGGTCAAACAAAATTTGCGAGGGCTGCTTTGGGTTCCCAGCCCAACCCTGGATCCCACGGTTGTGTGCCTTTTCCCAGCTGGAGATTCTTGGAGATGGGTCCTCTTGTCGCAGCGCAGAAAGAAGGACACCCATGGGCTTTTCACACCTCCAGTACCTGCTCGTTCCCCAAGTCTACGTACTTGCAATGTACAAGGTCACGCTGAGCTTTCACTGCAATAAATGCATTAAAATTATGACCGATTTTTATCTCAAACTGTGATTATCTTCTCTAGGAATTATAGTCCTGCCCATAATGGCTGAGCTCAGATAAAGGAGCACTGTCAATATAGAGGCCCTCTTGCTGGCTGTAAAACCAGAGACCTTGCTTTACTTTATAGAACGTTCAGTGGGTTTAATGTTTAATGCATGCCTCAGAAAATATGTGGAGAAATAAAGGCATGTATGATGAGCGAAGATCTATCTTAACGTTCGTGTTTCAAATAATGAGTCATACGTTCTTGTGCTAAAAGGTACTATAGCGGCCTGCAGAAATCCACATTAAAGCTAGACTTATTGGCTTTGCCAATGACTGGGACCAGTAGTGGGGAAGGTGGTGTGTTTCTCATGGCGGTGATACTTTTGGTGTGGTATTGTGGTGGGTATGGTAATGGTGGCAGGGGTACTTAGGTATTGAAATGATGTTAGAAGGGCAGTGGAGGTATGGTATTGGAGGTAATCAGTGCTTAATTTGATTTATAATATGTGCGGGAGTACAAAGTTTTGCTCAGAAGTGCTATTGCAGGTCAGGGTGCCGAATACCAAGGTTGCATAGTTTTTATTCCATCATGACTCCTTCATCATCCCAGGCACTCTCTTCTGCTTTATCTCACTCTTTCAGGTTGTTTATCATCCCTAATTTCACTCTTGCTCTGGGTGAAAGTCTTATGAGGAAAAATAAAGGCTGGTTCCAAGAATTAAGTGCTGGTGTGCTCCAACTGCAAACACTGGATCACATTAAGTACTGGAGTGGTAGTATTGGTAGTATTAGAGGTAGAGATGGTGGTATTGGTGAGGGTGTTGTTGGTCGTATCCTTGGTGGATGGTGGTTTTAGCTGTGATGGTGGAGGTATAGGTATTGTTGATATCAATGCTGCCATAAGTGTTATTGTTGTTTTCATCACCCAGCACTGGTCACTGGTGGTGTAATCCAAATTTAAAGCATGTCTTGGATTTTGGTTAATTTAAATGGCCCATCACTCTGGATCTCACATAATCCCTTTATATACATTTTAAGTCTTCTGTTGAATAATTGTATTATCAACAGGATCCTCGAACGAGGCAGAGAACATTCGTCAGTAATGAATCTAGTCATAGAAAAGCTCCCAAATACTACAAACAATAGACTGAGTGCAGAAGCGCTGATTTAGATGAGGCAGAAACAGGAATTCTGCAGTTGTTTTTTGCAGTGACGAAGCCCCTACTGGCTGTGCCTTTAACCGCATCGCTGCTGCGGTGATTTTTGCGCTGTGCGGCATTTTTAAAAATACCGCGTTACATGACGAGCTCAGCTCGTCATCAGCACACGCCACCCGTGGCTGATGACGAGCTGAGCTCGTCATCAGCAGCGAAGGCGTTAAGAAGGTCATATGGGCAGTTTTGACATTGCCAACAACAGCACTGGGCCTGCCCCAGTGAAATATGAGTTTCATCATGATAATGACAGCCCCCAATCTACTCCACGATTGTCTGGGCAACTGCAATGTGGCCTGGTGGGCAGACCCAGGCGTTTTGTCATACTGTCACCAGGCACAATACTAGAAAGAATATTAGGTGAGAACTCAGTAAAACTGATTGGCACTGTTTGCAGTGCTGTAACCTCACATGGGATGGTGATATGATTCAAACTAGCGATTGGTACTTGTGGACCGCTTTGCATCATGAATGTAATATGATTGCATTTCCATGTCTTCTTTTTCCTTTCCCCATGCCGCCGCATGAGGATGCCTATTGGTTCCTCTTACCTTCGCACTAAGTAGAACTTAGGGAAGTTAAGAAGGGTGATTAAGTGACTGATGAAAGCCTATGTATATGTTAAATAAAGATTCAGGGCTGACACTTGTTGACCACTGAAGAATAGTGAGGGAAGAGCTTTAATACTCACCTAGTACCCCACTTCTTTTCCTGTTTTTAGTCTTGATAAATTCAAATATAGCAACATGATATTTCCTATGATAAATGTTTCAATAAATTTAGTGACCACATGCTCACAATCAATCAATAAAAATGTGAGCAAGTTTACACGAGCAGCTTTGATGCTAACAAAAATAAACATTACTCTTTCCCTCACCAAAGTTTAGATTACCAACATTAAATTCTCTCTGATCTGGAATCCATTTTGCAAAATGCAATGCAATAGATCCAGTAATTGGTCTTTTGGGCCCAGGTTTATATCAGGCATGAAGTAAGTCCACCGGACACAAGTTCACATGAGCATTTGTTACACGACAATTTTACCAAATTTTAGTTTTATACACTTTATTTCTATAAACTAGAAACTTATCTGCAACACAAGTCTAGGGAAATGCTTTATTAAAATATATCTGCTACAGTCTCTGGACCCAATTCATTCAAGCACAATAAACACATTCCAACTAGGCGTGATTCAACCACACACTTTCCCAGACATCCATGCATTCATGGGCTTGCATGCAATTCGACCACACCCTTGTAGAAACTCATTATGCAAATGTCAATGATAATAAAAGTAATATGCTATCCAGCTCGGTAGTCAGCTAGAAGCTGTCCATAGCCAAAACATTATTTGAAGTTTACCATCATTAATATCATAATCAAGTAGAGTTATTCATGATTTTAATCATCCCCATTGTGTAAGGAGGAGCCTCATATAAGATTATGATAAATTAAAGTGATATGTATTCTTTAGACTTTAATTAGGCAGAACATTTCAAAATGAAATAAGAAAATAATCCTGCAAAATGATATTGAAATTGAGCTTAAAGGAGTCATTCAGTTAATGTATTTATATGGTATTTCTATAGCAAGAACCTAGTTAAAAGACAACTGTGTTGTAGATAGTTAATGCATTGTGATTCGGTGCTCTTAAAGAGGTGTCTCTTTAACTCTTTCCTTAATTGGAGCAGCATTGGAGCGGTCCTGAGGAATACGGGGATATTGTTCCAAATCCTAGGTTCATTAGTGGAATAGCCCCCCTGCCTTTATTTTCATTTTACCACTTCCGAGTCTGCAGTCTGATGATGTCCTAGTTGCAGTTGTGCCAAAAATCACCAGAGATGGCGAGCTTCTCTGCAAAAAAAAAGGAGGTGCTGGTTGTGATTGCTTTGAAAATGAAGCAGCTGGTTTTGAAGATGGTGCAAGTCAGTAAGAGAAGCCAGTGGGTTCCATCAGGATGTAGCTGATGGGATTATATTTCTTCAGACCCTGGATGATATAGCATCCTCCCCAGCCTTGGAATAGGTAAATGAATATGTCACGCACGGAGCTTGGTATCACATGTCTTTATTCCTCAGAGTGTAACTGTTAACTGAACAATCTACATCATGAATTCTATCAACCACACCCAAGCACTTATATCACTGGTCTTTGGAGTCCATCAGGAACCAAAAAGGACCCGTCATCTCTAAATCACAAGACACTACAGATGAGACATGCTGCGGCATGTAGGATACCCTGAAGGTGTGTAAGTGTGGAGTTTGGGAGGCCTTGGAGCATGGCTTAACCACCATCTAGATCCATAAGTATGAGGGCTTCAACAGCAGTTCTGAAGTCACTGTCTGGAAGAAAGGGTTTCAATTTCCTTACTAGTCAGTTTTTGTTTTTGTTTTTGGCAATGGGTTCTTTGAAGGTGAGGTTGGTGTCCCGGGTGAATCCAAGTGACTTGGCATTTGGTCAAAGGTGGGGTTCAAAGCCATCAAGGTCCTTTCATTGAGCCAGGTTTGTACTGTTTTTTGTTTGTTGTTCTTGGCAGATAACGGGAATTGTGACTTGGGTGGGTTCAGCCACAGGTAAACGCTGGACATCCAAGTCTGAATGATGAAAAGCAGAGCAGTGTTTGCAGTGTTGGATGTCTCAAGAGGAAGCTTTCAAGTAGAGTTGTGTATTATATTATTATTATTATTATATTATATTGATGAATCTTGACGCTGTTATCTGTGAGTAGAGCACCAAGCAGCTCCATGTAGTGGTGGAAGACGACTGTGGGCGGCAAAGAACCCCGGGAGACTATGCTGGTGATTGAGATCTTTTGGAACCTGGAGGTGCCCATGTGAACAAACTGGTGCTGGTTGGAAAGGTAGGAGAAGATCAAGTGTAGGACATTTCCAGTGAATCTCATTCAAGACTACAGGGTGCATATAAAGGTTGTATGGTCTACTGTGTGGAAGGCAGCTGAGAGGTGTAGCAATTTCTAGAGGCCCGGCGGCGGTCGTAGCGGCAAACACTGAGGTAATCCCGCGTTGCCTGGTTCTATGCCGAATGTGTGACTACTTGACGGCACCATCCGCACGAACGGCATGACCCTTGGAATAGCATACTAGAAGAAAATCCTCTGGAGAGAAGATCAAGACAGGTGTGAGCATTAGGCTTCACATGTGTGCATGGTGTGCGTGCACAAGAGAGAGCAGGGATACACAATACACAGCCCTGACAAAGGCACCAGACCCGATCGGGCTCCTAGAGTGGGCCTAAACATGTTGGCACAAAGGGTATATTTGAATAATTGGAATCAATAAAACCCAAAAGACTTACGATTTTATCCATACCCCAGGTACCCTCCTACTAAAGAAGAATCTTTGAGTATACCTCAAGGTATTTTTAAAACAATCACTCTTCTGGATCCCTGCTTACCCAGCTTGGTTTTATCTAAGAATTCCCATTCCATCTATGCTTGAGTCCGCCCTGGTAGTACCATCTTACCAGGGTGTGAATAGGGGCCGATGATTAAGCATGTCACGATAAGTGAGTGAGGCGTCTACACCAAAATCTTTGGATATCCCAAAGTTCTGGGGACACGGCAGAGGTAAAATCTAACATCCTGACAGAATAGGAAACAATATGAATGATACCACAATAATTCTCAAAACCCAAGTTAACATCATCAAACAATGAAAGATACTGAAATGCCTATTGTTGGTGAGTATTATCCATGCAGGACTGGGTACACATGACTATCTTCTCCTCTTTGCACTTGGTGGCCTCTTTATATCACAAAGAATAGGATTTTATTGGTGGGTGGCACAAATTATTCTTGAATATTAATATATAGCCTGTGCAATAAGGGAATACTAGTGGTTCTCTGCGTAACACAGGCCCACGCAGTCCCCGCGTTGCGGTGGTGCCCCCCGCGCTTCAGGGGATTTCTCACTTCATCATGAATCGTGATTAAAAATGGTGGCACGGCACGACCGCCCGGCCTCTTAAATGTAATGGTGCACACAGCACACACGCCTGGGCTCCGGCCGACCTTCAGAGTCTCTTCATTAATTACATTGTATGCATGCCTTGTCGCCCGGCCGGGGCCCAGGGCCTCAGAGGCTCCCTCTTCATTAATTGAATGGTACGCAACTGCGCACGCGCGGCCGGATCCGGGCAGGTGATCCGTCGTTCCCATCTCCCCATCTGTCTGGTCTCCCCCAACAGTAGGGTGACCAACTGGCATAGGTGCAAATTCAGGACGGTGAGTGTGAAAATTCAGGACAAAGGGACAAAATTCAGGACAAAAATTCAGGACAAAGGGTCAAAATTCAGTACAAGACTTCGTGACAAAATTTAAGTTTTACAGACACGTAAGAGGTGGTAGAGCAATAGTATATAAGTAAGTAAATAGACAACCACCTAAGTACAAATCAAAATAAGTTTACATTAGGTTGAGACAACCGTGCAGGTCACAGTTTTTCAGTATGGCTGCAGCTTGCTACCTTAGACGATTCAAAATTTGCATCTCGCTCCAGCAGGTACTTAAGTCACCAGACAATGGTGAACAACACCTGAATATAAGTGAGGCCGCTTTTATTGTTGATTGAAAACTACTGGATATCCAAGGAGCTTTGCAGTGCCAGCCCCAGTAACAGAGCGGCTCTACCCCCCTTTCCGCCTCCCAGTGAAACACCCAATGCCCGGTCCAGCCTTGCTACCACCCTCCATTGGTGCCCCTCATCTTCACTTAGACCGCCTCTCATGTGTATTTAATTTCTTTTATAGTGT
Organism: Lissotriton vulgaris; assembly: GCF_964263255.1. Lineage (NCBI taxonomy): Eukaryota > Metazoa > Chordata > Amphibia > Caudata > Salamandridae > Lissotriton > Lissotriton vulgaris. Next base: position 240,167,591 of record NC_141689.1, on the reverse strand, counting down.
TACTCATCCCAAGTATGTAGGGCAGGGTGTCGGAGTACGTTACATCACACACACATTATATAGAGACAATGACTCATATAAATGTGAAAGTCATTGTATAGGAAAGGTTACTTAATATAATGGGTGCTGCAAGGTGTAATCATTCTTTCATCCATCATTCAGTCTTTCACCATTCATTCTGTCCTTCCATCTGTGTGCCCATCTATATCCAAACATATTTAACCATTTGCAAACCTATCCACCATATATCCTTCCATCCATCATTTCACTCATCCATCCCTTTATCCAGCCTTTCACTCTTCCATCATTCATCTATCCACCCTTTCACCCCATCCATCCATACACTCATCCATCCACTCTACCACCCATCCATCTATTCACTCCCCCATCCAGCCATTTACCCTTTCACCCATCCAGCTATCCATTCACTTACTCATCCATACACCCATTCACTTGCCCATCATCTACCCTTCCACCCATACATCCATCTATTTACCTTTTCTCTCATCCATACTTCCACTACTTCACTCATACATCCATCCTTTCTTTCAATATCTATTCATTCATCCATTCATCCTTTCAGTAAACCATCCAGCCATTCGCAGATTCCTTTACTTATTTACTTTCCCATCTTTTCACATTATGAGCTGAGCCTTTGCCTGCAGAGTCGCAGACAGAAGAGGCCCATCAAGAACTTCACCCTCGCTGTAGTTCCTAAAGCAAGGGGTGGGGGTGGGGGAGAGTTCACTATGCCCCTGCACATAGGCAATCTGAAAACGTAGAAGTCATGAGTCATGCATGATGCACAGTGCCAGGATGTGAGGTGACTGTGACATAGTGTTGTTTCCAAGGCTTTAAGTGGGGTAAAAAACGTGGGGGTCTCTTCAAAGAGTGTGTTCGATGTAATTAAAGGCGTGGTTCAAAACACCTAGGCAAAAAATCTGTGCTTAGCATTGTCTTCCGCTCGACTGGTATTATGTTGTTTCTGTCATTGCATCCAGATGTATAATATAGAAAGTACCATTACACCAACAAGAAGCCAGAACTATTGGCTTTGTCAATGGGTGTTAGTTGCTTAAAATAAAAAAGCAGTAACCAGGGCTTTGTTGAATATAATATGGAAAATACCTCACTCTAAAATGATGGGACAGTAAAAGAACGATAACCCCTTCTTTTTAACTTGTTTTTTAGGCTTATTTAAATAAACAGTTTTCGACCGTCGCAGCATGGGCGTTTTACCTTATTTCTAACAGATTGTCCTGCTGTACAATAAGATAGGAGGAGGCTGCCACAAGCTTTAGCACCCCCAGACTGCCACATTGTCATTCTGTATGTGGCAATCAGCCGGCACACAGAATGACAATGGGCGGGTGGGGCTGCTCTTGTGCTCCAGGAGGAGCGCGAGGCGCCCCATCAAGGGGGGATGAGGCCTCTCACAGGGGAGCAGTGCTGCTCCCTGTGATGGCCAAAATTACGGACAAAAGGCGTCCGTAAAAGGGATCCCCACGGACAACGGACGTGAGACCCCAATTACGGACGGTCCGTGAAATTTACGGACGGTTGGTCACCCTACCCAACAGGTGTTCCCCACTTCTTTCATTAAAAGGTGCGCAGGCCCGGGCGGGCCTCTGCTCTTTACAGTGGTGGTTCCTTTCAGTGTGCCGAGCCTCTTCTGATTTCCTGCTGTCTTTTTATTTTTTATTTATTATATTCCAGCATTTTCAGTCATTAAAACAATCAGGCCCTTTTTTACAGCCACATGCGCTGCTGTTCCATTATGTGCGGGGCTTAGATCAGCCCCGGGCCTCTTAAGCCTGCAAGGCTTTAAGACTACACCTGATGGTGCAGCCTCGCTAATTAAACACAGCCCTGGAATGTTAGGCTTAAGCCCTGCACTTCTGGAGGCTGTCTGTCAACCAGCGAAGATGCACACTGCCTGTTTCCATTTCGTCACAGAGCAGGGTGTGATCACCAGAGAGACTTACAGATCCCACCTCTCCCTCTGACGAAATGTGAAAGGGGCAGTGTTCAAAAGAGGCTCCGGATATTTTCATTGCGTCATCAGCAGTTAGCCTCAGCAGCAGTGGGCGCCACTCTCCAGGAGCTCACTGCCTTCCACCCTTTAGAATGACAGGGTATTAGCGCTTCTGCAGTAACTTCATGCTTCAGTGAGGTAAGGTTTGAAACTGTGATTTGTAGGCCTCACAATGTTAAGTTACTGCTGTGGAACAGAGGGAAGTGTGTATTGGACGGAAGGTAATAATTATAGAATCGTGCATGATTTGAAATAATTTTTAAATCTTACCAAGACCCCCAAATAGCAAAATGCATTTGGGCCACGAAAAACACTCTAGGTTTAGCAAGTTTCAAATGCGGATCCCTCCACCTTCACAAAAGTTTGTCTATACAGTGCCGGCCTATACAGGACACATTCTTGTTCAACTTTCCAAGGTTTGCAAGTCGAATATCATGCATTAATTCAGATTTGCTCAAACATCAAGGGCTCACTTTATCACTTATATTCTTCGGCAGGACAGAGCTACAGTGCCTTAGAATGTGAAAAAAAAGTTTGCCATATGGCTCTGTGCATCTGCTAGCAGCTCTTTAATCACAGCATATCATGTGCTCTAGATTATGACAATACTTTCAGGTGAGGTCAGGCTTTAAGAGTTATACTTTAAAACGGACATTGAAACGGGTTCCGTAGGGTCCTTTATTAATGTTCCTAGTTGTAATGGCAAAAACACTGATCAGTTGATAAATAATGAATGCAAAACTTTTTATGTAATCTATGTCACCTATTTAATTTCTATTTATAGTTCACATGTTTTACTTAATATTGCATTCCCTAAAAGTGTTCGCTATTTGCAGGATGCTGTGTTTCTATATTTTTTTCATGAGTCCTATTTACACTTGTTTAGTGCGTACTTTGAAGTGAGTCCTTTCCAGGTGTTTGTAACTGGCCATGACTGAGAGTTCTGTAATTGGTGGTTAAAGCTGCACAAGCTTCTTACAATGCATGCCACTGTGTCAAAACGGTGTTCAGATTACATGATCATCCAATAGTTGGCCTCTCTGCAGAGCGCACAGAGCAATGGTCACGTATTCCAGTTGAAATTGTGCAAATATGTGTGAAGAAAATACAGTTGTCAAAAAATTAACAAAATTAAACGAAAATGCAGAGACTAAAAGAAGGTGTGAAGAGTAAAGGGACAAGATGTAAGATATGCTGATGGAAGAAATGTATAGAGAAAAAAGGGTACATGTATAATGTACATGGGGTGATTTGTTTTGGCCGCAAGATCTTGGCCCGACCCCTAAATCCTGCGCCAACGTAAAAAGTCTTGGCATTAAGATTGACCAGGAGCTGTCAATGGTCAGCCAGATCTCCTCAGTGGTTGGGACCTGCACTAACTTAATTAGACAGCTACGCAAGTTAGTTCCTTTGCTTTCCCCTTCTGCACTTCGGACAATTGTCTCGGCTACAATAATTTCGAGGCTTGACTATGGGAATGCCCTATATTTGGGCCTTCCCCAAACCCTGATAAAGAGACTGCAGGTGGTCCTGAACGATGCAGCTAGGCTGATTTTTCGGCTACCTAGACGCACTCATGCATCACCATTGCTGTGTAAGCTGCATTGGCGCCTCATAAAACAACGGGTGGAGTTTAAAAGTCTGTGCATTGCCCATAAGGCAATTTGCGGTCAAGCTCCGGCTTACATTAAAGAACGCCTTGAAATTTATAAACCGACACGTTCACTAAGGTCCTCAGATACCCAACTACTGTCCTGCCCTCGCTATAAACTAGCCACAAAGAGCGGTAGATCTTTTTCGGTGGTCGTCCCACAGGTTTGGAACAAACTTCCCGAATCTCCTCGTAAAGAATCTAACCTGTTGCGTTTCAGGAAATCCTTGAAAACATTCCTGTTCAGAGAAGCTTTAATCTCCACCTAGTGGTATAGTTTTTATGTTCCTGTTGCGTTAGCACAGCTTCCTTCTGTCATAAAGCGCCTTGAGACCTGTAGGTGATTTGGCGCTATATAAGCTGTATTTAACAATAACAATAACAATAGTTAACAATAACAATAATACAAAGTAAACATAACGAGTGAATAAGCCACTATGAAGACCCTACCCCTTAAAAGGGGCCTAAAGAATTCAGGAGGATGGGGAGATGGAGGCATTTTCCTATTGCAGTTATGGTGCCTTTCAGAAGAACCATCAATATTATATACATGTATCTACTCACCATCACTTGGGCTTGCTTGCCTTGCTTGCCTGCTCCTTGCAATTTCAGAGAGGAGTTTATGTCCTACCAATTACACATTTCACCAGCCGCCACTGGCTCTTTATATTAAATGGTGTAGTCTCCTTGCCCCGCCAGTGCCTTCTCTGCTGCCTGCCCGGCTACGATGTCTGTGCCCACAACTCACCTGAGCAGTAACGCTCCCCACTTCCCCCATGCGAAATTGAGGCATAACTTACCACTTTTACGCAGGCAGCAAAACACCACCCCCTCAGCAACTTAGTTGTACAAACTGTAAACCGCCATCGCTCATACAAGGCCGAACAAGCATTGAAGCACCACTGAACAGAACCGAAGATGGTACTAAGGTGCGAAGAAGGGAACAGTGAGTGAAATTTCCACAGGGCAAGAGGGTCTCAGGTTGTCGTTTGGCTGCCCTCAGCATTTACATCAGCGGCAGCACTGTGGCCTGCTTCATGTAATAATGAGTCTTTGCCATACAGCAATGCGGCATAGGAGTTTCAAAAGAACATAACTGAAAAACAGAATCACTCAACATATCGCCAAGAAAATGTACACGTACCAACTGATGTCCTCTTTTACTTTATTAGTTACAGATAGACGCACTGTCTATAAGCTTGAGGAGCTTGTTACATAGGTCTCTAGGTATCAAACACCTCAAGGTTCAATACTAAAAAAGATGGCTTTGGAAATTTGTGCAGCTAACCCATAGACCCGGTGTTTCCATCTACTAGTCAGAGGATTAAAACATCAAATTTGGAAAAAAACGAATGCCCCTGTTTAGGATCCCTGCGTGTAACCAACCTGCAGGTACCTGGTTTGTGTTCTGGTAATGTTTTACATTGGGTTACTGTGTTTGTTGTAGAATATCCTCTTGCATCTTGCCCGTCACAAGTACCAATTGCAGTAAAATAGGTGAGTGTATTATGCACCCGTAGCAGCCGCCAAGAACAATTAAGAGGGTATTGTTTGTAATAAATATTAATTATAAATGAAATGACACATAGCCTACAATACCATATACACAAAATGGCGTTTGATAGACATTGTTTTACTCCCTTATCTTGCACACAGGATGTCCCATACCTTGACGTCCACAATTGCTCTTTGATACCACACTAATTTTCTTCACTTTTTCTTGACTTGATAACATTAATTTATAGGTTTGTGTGTCGGCATACTTGTGAAGTTACAGGGCACAGCGCATTTTTGCTGACTGGAGGCAAAGGTATTGCTGTCTCCAGTTAAATATGATACCTGGTCTAAGCCAGGGCTGAGAGCTCAAGTGATCCTAGGAACTCCTGATTGTTTGTTTGTTGTCACAGCTTTTTGAGCAGAGCTCCTTGGAGGAGGCCAGGGCATCGTAAAGTCGGCCTCCAATCCTTCAGTTTCCATGCAGGCAGCCGATTGGCGTATGAAAAGTGCAATGGTTGTGCTGCAGCATTTGCACAATTCTCCTTTGAGCTAAATACATTTTAGTTCATTGACAGTACAAATAAGCACTGCAGTAATGAATATGAGCGCTGGTTGGCATCTCTTGCCTGTACAGCCATTAGAAAAGATTGGAGAGTCACCAGTGTATCATTTACATAGGTGTTCCCAGTATTTCTTGACCGGGTTATTAGGCAACCATATGTTATTAAATATATAAAGGATACAAGGGCACTTTACAGCACTGCAATAGTGAAAAAGAACACTGACGTTTGTAAATCCAAATCGCAACAAACATATTTCTAATGTCAAAGAGATGGTCTGACATCAGTCATTTTTGGAGAACACCTTCTGGAAGTATTTATTATCACTGCCAATGAACACATACCAGTTCGCAGACCAGATAATCGCTGTCCAGCTGTTATCACTATACTAAAACAAGTCACAAGCCTGTTCTTGTTCTTAGAATGTATTCAGCGCTATCTTTGCTTACTGAGGATTGGTGTTCACCCAGGACTGTCCCAATCCTTTTAATTTCTATATCAAGGTCCTCTCAACACCCCTCTGCTGGGAGGTTGATCTTTTCATTTGTTCATAACTGGTGATTTAAAATTTATGTTTTTAATATTACTTCTGAATGTCCTCTAATTTCATAATGTTAGCCCCTTTATCGTAGCATGATGTGGTGAAGGAACTGCCAAGTTACCTTATGTCATGTTTGATTTCTGTTGCTGGGTTTTTAGCAAAGAGCAGCACTTTGAGTGCTAAGAGTTTTCAATCCGTATGTAAACTTTAAAAGGAAAGTAGAAGTCCCAAATACAAAAGCTTTTAGCTCAAAAGCAGAGCCTTGATTGTTGTTGTTACACTTGACCTCTTACATACATTTAAGAGAAGGGACTGCATTGATCTTACAGGTGGATAAGCCAAGGTGGTGTCGGCCAAAGATCTATTTCTAGGAATCTAGCACGTCTTTAGGCCGTACTTAAATGACATATGAGCTAGGCAGATGGGCAGGTGAGTTACAGCTTCCTAATCAATGCCCAACACTTTGTGGGAACAGTGAACCTGAGAAGTGCATGGCATGTGCGCGCATCTCTAACCCTGGTTAGAGACAGCAACGTTGGTGACCTGCTAGTCTCTGAAGAGGTTAGGGATGTCCATGTGAAAGAGTTGCATATTTCACATCATCTCTCACATAGCCAGTTGGAACTCTTTGCTTGCCAGGTGTTAAGGGGTGGCCTGTTGGGAGACCTGAAAGTCTTGATAGTGGTAAAGACTTGTTAAATGGAGGTTCAGTTCTCTCCAGAATAGCAGAGTTAAAAGCTCACAAATCTCTGGACTGCCAGAGGAAATTCTGCATATCTCTGAACCTGGTCAGGGAAGGGCAGTTGAACAATTTGAAGACTTTAATAGTGTTATTTATTATCCTTGTATGGAGCTCACATGCCCCTATGTAATGGAGGATGACATTATATGCTTACAGGACACTTACCTATTCAGGGATGCACAGGTTGGAGATTCACAGGCATTTGTAATAGTTTGGGATTGGCACAGGAAGGCAAGCAGGTCACTTTTTTTGTTCCGGGGGCCCAAATCTGTGACCCAGTTTGTGGTAATGAACTGGGAAACTGACCGGTCTCTGTTCTTGACGTAATGATCAGGTGAGACTTTGGTAAATCTCTGGACAGGTCCCAAACAACCAAGTGGAGTACTTTTGACTGCTTAGGTATGGCCAGGTTTGTGTGTATGTATATTCACATAGCACAGACTTAGCTGGGGAGGATTTAAATGCTGAACCACTCTTTCCTTCTCAAGCTTGGCCTGTGGTTGTCTAGGTATTAATTGTGAACCATATGGATAATGGCAATTTCTTATTCTTAGGATGTGCAGTAGGCATATTTAAGAGGGTATAGCTTATTCAGAATGTGGCTGCAAAACTAGCCTTAAAATGGCAGAGGTTGCCTTTGGATTCCCTAGGATGGGATTCTCTTAATTGGTTATCGATTGTCAAGCGGGTCAGTTTCAAATCTTTGTGCTTGGCCCATTGGGCTCTACATGGGAAGGGCCCATGTTAAATACAAAATAAGTTGATGTTTTTTATTCCAGCCAGAGCGCTACGTTCTGCAATTCAGTTGGGAGGCAACTCCTCAGTAAATCCTGTTCAACATTGGAACACGTTGCCCAACTCTGCAGAAGATCCACAGCTGTTGTGTTAGTAAAGCTGAGAAACCTGGCTTTATAAACAACATGCCTGATCTGGTACTCTTATCCAATTGGAATCTGCCATTTATCTCAGCACCAGGATACAGTTTAGGTTTCAGTGCGCTTTATAAGCTAATTAATAATAATTACATTGTTAAGAGTCCAGGGATATGATTAATTATCATCTACAAAAGGCAGAATCTTACAATGGTGATTTCTATTGTTAAGCAGTGTAGCATTCTTGAAAAGGCAAATCTTCAGGTCCTTTCAGGATAGGGCCTTTCTGATGTTATTATTCCAATTCCTGGTAGCTTAGATAGGAAAAGCCTACTTTTTGTTTTTAGTGTGTTTACAATTTGGTTCTAATATGATAATGTCCTGCCTTCTAGCACAAAACTGTGTGCCTGAGGTTTTTTTTTCTGCCAGGTGTGCAGTGGTATAGTTTCTGGTTGTTGTGTGTGATGCAGCTGGTCTTGAAGAGGAAGCAGGCTTGGATCTGATGTAAGTGTAGTTCCAATGTACTTAGAGAAAGACAATATAGAGAGATTTTTTTTTAAATGTTGGAGGTTTAAAATCAAAATATACTAGATTTCTGGGTGGTGGAGCAAAGTAGTAGGTGGTGGGCCGGGCCGCAGGGGTGCGGGGGGGGGGCCTCCATGTGCTTTGCAGGGGGGCCCCCTCAAGTTTCGTTACGCCACTGTCTAAATCGTTTTTTAAATGATCAGTTACGCATTTACTTTCTTATAAACGTTAGTGAATGAGTTGCTGACAAGTGGTTAAATAAACTCCCAAGTTTCTGAAATAGCCCATTGGCATCATGCACCCATGTAAAGGGTATGATGACTTGGTAACGTAAAAATGTTAAATAAGTAGTGTTGTTTGTTGTTTGAAATGTTTACAAAAAACACTACAAAATAAAATTAAAACACAACGGTGAATGATTCTAGACAGACACCTGTATAGTCTCTTGAGCATCAATATGCATTAAATCAAGAACAGGAATGGAGCTGCATCAATATTTCCCTGCACATCCCGCTGCACCTATTAATTAAAATTGCCTGGATGGCATTGATTGACAGCTGTCATTTAAATACACCCTCGTATCACAAAGGGGCCTCGGCACTATAAAGCATCGCGCGTCTTATTAAAAAGCTATCGAAGTGTCAAGAGATCAACAGGCTCATGTATGCACCATTTAAAACACCAAATTACATTTTAGCGCAAGACGTGTGAAGGAGACACGTTTCCACCGAGTGCACCCCCTGCGCTGAATATTATCTAAACACGAAAAAGAGAAACGGTTGACCCCCAAGGACGGGGAAATATAGCACGCGCAGCAATGTTCGTGCACCGCTTCCGGGTGCGGAGGCGAGAGGCCGCTGTCCCCCGGGGGCACCTGATAATTTAGATGTTATGGTCTCGTAAGCAGGGCGGTTATTTGTGCATTCCTTTTGTGACGGGGGTGTCCTGGGCACGAGGTGTTCACCAGACGAGAAAACGATGCCAATAGCATGCCGGTTGACTTCTTGTACCTGTTTTTCCCCATGGGCCCCCAACTGTTTTTGGAACTTGCTATCCAAATTGCCAATCATGCTGCTTGCATCGTGTCTGTCTAAGGAATACTGTGGCCGCGTGGCACGATAATTTACTTGCTAGCCATTGGCTACAAACGTAATGCAATCTGTTCCCCCCTAAAATAGCCTTCTTTGATTGAAGAATATTTCAAAAAAGATTCCCGTCGAAAAGTAGTTTTTAGCCAAAGATTGACCTGACCAGGACATGAATCTGAATTTATTATAAAATTGCAAGCATTAAGCCACCTCACTTAGCCATGGGGCAGCTCATCTTTGAAAATGCTTGCCTCACGCCCTGCTTGGGGTACCCAAAGGGGGCGGATGCTACTGGAGAAATAGGCAGAATGCTACAGCTTGGAATGCTGATGCTGTCTCTGAATTGTGTGGTATGTTAAACTGATGTACATGTATTGTGTTGTGTTCAGCACTGGTATAGAGTTTGATCGTCTTTGTGAATGGGTAGTTGAAATGTATTAAATGCCAACTTGATTTCTGCTTTGTGTTGGTTAATGTGGTATGCTTAAGCTGATGTTGTCTTCCTGAGTCTCTAAAGTGCGATGGTGTGGGGTGTGTTTTGACAACTTACTAAAGTAATCTGTAACTTGCTGAGAAACCTGAATATACTGATGCTATTTATAATATTGTGAACCCTGGGCCCACATGCTACTAAAATCACGACACAGACACTGAGTATCTACTTAGCTAACTGGCCACGAACACGTGCACCCAAGCCCTTTTATTTTCAGGGTCATGTGACGCCTGTGATGGATGGGTGTGGGGTGCAAGTGTGTTCAGCCCTCTAAGGGAGTGGCTGGTGAAACAAGGGCCTGCTGACAAGAACGTGTCCAGAAGGACACTACATTCCTCTCAAACTTTATTGGAAAACAAACAAACACCATCCCAACCTGTGGGTTTAAACAACAATAAAATAAACACCTCAGGGTCTATCAGCCCCTAGAATCATGCAGCGGGAAAACAGCGGACATGGGGCCGATGACTCGGACTGCAGCAGGGCATCTTCTCTTGCACTCATAATTTAACCTGAGTGGTTCAGGACACGAATGCAGGCTTGGAGACGTCAGCCGCATTCTGGCACCTACCAGTGGAAACCTGTCCGTTGGGTTGAAGGTGCTCCACTCCGTTGACGTTGAGGATGATCTGTGGTGGGTTCTAACAGTTCATAAAGCAGGGAGGGTCATGAACGTGGTTGGAGTCCATGGTGAACGTTCACAAATGTGTTGCCTGATCATCTAAAGTCTCCATTAGACGACCTCGCTGCATCCTGGAATATGTTGATGGGGCAGTATCAAGTGCAAATCTCCTGCCTGGGGGAGGCCCCTTGTCTGGGTTGTCACGGGACTGCTTGTAGGCTGCGCTAGGGCTGCAAGTGTGTCTACGTGGAGGCAGCGCCAAGACCACCGAGGAGCTAGTGCCTAGTCCCCTGCCTAAACCTCAGCGGTGGTTGGATCTTGGTCAAGACGTGCTCTCGCTGTCGGAATTCGGATGCAAGCCAGGTTAGTGGGTAGTCTCTGGTTCTTCTTGTCAGCTGGTATGGCAACGGTATGGGATTCCAGTCCACGTGCTCAGGACTCTCGGGATGGTCATGTTTGACACACTTGACAAGGACTGGCATGATGGCATTGCCAGCCATGTGCTGAATCTGGCCAACATTTGATGACGGCGTTCTGTGATGGTTGTAGGCCTTTGTTCTTGAGTCAATCACCTGGAGTGGGGGTGGCCAGGCGCTTCTGTTTCCTTTAAGGAGGCATCTGCATCCTTAAGCTTGGATGTCTTGGGTTACTGAGCTGTCAGTGACAGTGGCGGGATGGACACGCTTTGATGCAAGAGGCAGAGACTCTGTTGTGCCTGCTTGTGGTTTGCTCTCGGGCTCCCACTGGGCAGTCGCCAGGTCGTTCGTGTGTTGTGTCACCTAGTTAGTTTGCTGTTTGTGTTTCTGGAGATTTCTTCAGTTTTAGGCCTGGCCTCCCACAACTTTCCCTCCTGAACTTGGTCGGTCGTCAGGTTTCTAGTGTCGACCAGCCGGTCATACTTCCATATCTTCTGCTGGGTGCGGTGGTATGCACTTGTCAATGATGAAGTCGTTGCCATTAGACCTGGACGACAGGTAGTGAGGATTCACTTGGAGTAAGGATGATGAGAGGGACTTAGCAGATATGTGTTTTTGCTGGTGCGGTTCTTCTCCCGTGACATCTGCAGTCGCGAGCAAGTATTCCATTTGACTCAAACTGCCGACTCCCGGGAACTGACTGTCGCACTGGGAAGCGTAGGGGGAGAGACACAAATTGCGTTTGCTTTTGGCTTGCATGTGTTCCTCCCATTGAGCTGTCTCCAGGTTCATTGTTCCGCCTTGGTGGATGTCTCGTTGTGACGGTACATGCGAACTAACAACTGCGATGTAAAGGCATCTGTTGTTTTAGTTCGCGATGTATCGTCATACATCTGTCCTCATACTTCTCCCCTTCTTAATTTCTCCAGTGCACCTGTGTTTGTATGGTTCTTCCTGGTGACAGGATTGTCACTCTTCTTTTCAGTTCTTCCTCAGGGTGCAGTGGCATGCACCATCTTCCAAACAGGCCAACAGGCCTATCAACATTCAATGGTCTCTGGACCATACAGGCAAAACTTCAGTCGCTCTCCTCTCTTCTCCCACCTTGGTGCTGGGGTGGTGTCCAGCCACTTGTTTCATATGTTCCCTCTTTCAGGGAGCTTCTTGAAACTCAAACTCCGGGTGTTTCTCTTCTGGGAATGGCTTCCACAGGCAGTAAGGAGCTGTGGTAGTGGCTTGCCACTTGGAGTGTGTAACTCACCCCTTGCCTGTATTGGGCCACTGGCGACTCCATCTTGAGGCAGTGTGGAGTAGGACACTATTCTCTTTCATGATGTGAAACATGTGCCACATTCTATTCTCTGTGTTGGGGTGATGACAGCTTGCCACTTGGGGACATGCGGCTCTCCTCCTACTTGTAATGGACCGATGTATGACATAGTCTTACAGCAGTGTTGGGGCACTCCCTTGATTGGGCCTGGCCCACTGTGGGGTCGAGTTGGTGTAGTGGAGGTGTAGAGCTCTCCCTCTCGCATTTTGGCAATGCTAGGCCTTCACTCCCCTCTCTTCTCTGGGGGAATGCTAGGTGCCTGGCAACCAACCAGGCTATCTCTGTACATGATATAGTCTCTTGGAGGGTGCTCTTGGCTGGCTCCCTGTATTGCTGTTCTTCTTTCCTTGAGGAGGCAACAGGCAACCGCTAGGGGATAGGTGGCGCCATCTTTATGAGCGCTGTGGCAGAAGACAGCCGCTAGGCGTTGTGCCTGCTGCGCAAAGTGGTCCTGGTGGCATACTAGATGTCTAGCAGGGCTTTCTTTCTGCTCTAGCCAAACACGGGCACAGCCCGGATGTGGTTACCTAAATAATACTAAGGTCCTACATATCATTCCTTCAAACAATACGACAGTCAAAACAAACAATACTGAGACTAAGAGTTATTATTTGTTAATCCAGTTACCAGTTGACTGGGGGTGAGTGCTTGCAATGTTCAACACTCCGCCCATCATCCCCTTTGGTTTTGCTTTGTTCGCCCTAAGTTGGCCGGGTATGCCCAGACGTGGGTCCCTTGCTCACTTTGCCACTGGATTCAAGCTAGCCTGGCTGATGACGGCTGATTAGCCAGAAACCTTTTTGCCAGAAAACGGAGAAGAGGTGGAGTCCCCCAGTGAGGATCGAGAGCAAGACCTGCCCGTCTCCCTGGAGGAGGTAGACACCAAGCCTAGCCAAGAGCGGGGAGCTGCCATTGTGCAACAGTAAGCAACAGCTGCCGAGCAGGAAGGCCCAGCACCGGAGACCCAACAGGAGGCGGAACCAGCCCTGTAAGTAGCTTTGTCAATTTTATCTGTAACCGATTGCTTTGACTTGATAATTAGTCTTTAAGTATTAGGTTTACTCTTAAAAACTAATTAATGATGGCTATTTCATTATTTTCCGTAAATGTCAGAAGTATTAGAGACAGGCGCAGATGTGCTAGTACTTTGAGTTTTCTTGCCAGCCAGGAGTGTGATGTGTGCATGATTCAGGAATGCTCCATCCCCTTTGCAACATTATACACACACCTAGAACAGCAGTGGACCCTAGGGCCTTCCTTTTGGTCTGGGGAAACAGCAATAGGTCTGCTACCTTAGTCCGAAGAAGGCGTTTCACAATGCACTCAGTCACCGAACTGGGGGGCGGCAGGGCTCCTGTCCTCAACAGTACATGGGCAGGAGAGCCAGTTAGATTTGTCAACGTGTACGCCCCTTCTGACTTAGGCGAGCGACGGGAGCTGTTTTAAAGCCTCAGGCCACAGCTGGTCACCTCCAGAACAATTATGATGGATGGGGACTTTAACTGTATTCTAGAATCAGGTGGAAAATGTGGGACCAGGGCTGGGGAAGGATGGATGGATGTTGCTGCGAAACTACTGGTGGAGATGGTGGGTGAGGCCTCCCTGACAGATGTCATTGGGACCATGGGGCGAACGCCAGGAACTTCGCCTGGAGTCGCCCGTATGGTTCATCGTGCTCCAGGATAGACTTCATCTTCACCTCTCAATCAGTGAAGCTCAAGTGACATTAAATGGTGTCAGTGCATTTCTCTGACCACAGAGCTATCCACTTCCAAGGGTAACTGACGGGCAAGTTCCTGACAGGTCCAGGCATTTGGAAACTGAATAGCTGTCTGCTGGAGAAAGAGGGGGGGGGCAGAGGAACTGAGGGAGATATAATCCCAGTGGCAGGCCATGAAAGAAACTTTCCAGTCCACAGGGGATTTGGTTGGAATGCGTCAATGGCAGGATCCAGGATTTCTTCAAGAATGTGGGTAGGCAGTATGCAAGGGGGAGGAAGAGTGATCACAGTAGACTAAAGCAAGAGCTGCAAGAACTGCACGACCTCCAACTCCGGGGATGGGACGTCATGAGCCCTCTGGAGGAAGTCAAGAAATTGCTGAGCGAGCACTTTCATGACGAATCCAGGAGGATCATTTTCCGTTCCAAAGTGGAGACCTTGGAAAAGGGGAAGAAATGCAACTCCTTCTTTTTTAAGAAAAGCCACTCTCCGCTCACCCCTCTGGTTCAACTGTGCAATAAGGAGGGAACCCTCTGTGACACAAGGGAGGACATTAGGAAGATTGTGACAGACTTCTACGGGGACCTCTACTCAGAGAAGAGGTCAGAGGGAGATCAAGCAGAAAAGTTTCTGTCTTGTATCCCAAGAACTGTTTCCCCAACAGTAAGAGAAGCCCTTAATGCCCCCTCACTTCGGAGGTGCTGCACCTTGCAGTTAAATCCTTAAAGTCAGGAAAGACACCAGGTAGTGACTGTTTCCCAGTCGAATTCTATGCCTCACTGTGGGACCTAGTGGGACCAGTTCTCCTGCAGGTGTATGAGGAGATGGAGAGGGATGGAATCATGCCTCACACTCTAAGGGAAGGAATGATTGTGCTTTTGTATAAACATAAGGGGGAGAGATGTGACCTAAAGAACTAGCACCCCATCTCTCTCCTGAATATAGACTACAAGATCCTGGCAAAGACACTAGTTAATAGACTGAAGGGCGCCATGGGAGAGTTAGTTCACCCAGACCAAACCTGCGGGGTCCCAGGGCGCAGAGTCGCAGACAGCCTGGCTTTGATAAGGGACACGATCCTGTACATCACGGACCGCAAGATCCGGGCTGCCCTGGTCTGGCTAGATCAGGAGAAGGCATTCGACCGAGTCTCCCATGAGTTCATGGAGAGGGTACTGCACGGTTTTGCCCTGGGGGAGCGCTTCTGCGGTTACGTTAAAGTAATGTATAAAGACATCTTCAGCTCAGTCATTGTAAATGGTTGTAAAACAGACCCCTTTCCTATCAGGTCTGGGGTAAGACAAGGCTGCCAGCTCTCGCCACCTCTGTTTTTTTAAATTATAGAGCTACTCGCTGAGTACATCAGGAAGAACCCAAACATCAGAGGGATCCTGACACCTGGCGACGTGAAGAAGGAGGTCAAGTGTTCACTGTATATGGACGACATCACCCTCTTCTGTGCGGATGGGAAATTGGTTGAATCCCTGCTGGAGGCGTGCACGGACTTTGGCAAGGCATCAGAGAGAAGACACAGGCGAAACTCTTTGGGCGAAGGGACCTCTTCAACTAGCCTCTCCCCTTCCCCATCGAGGCAGGACTGATGAAGATCCTCTGCGTCTGGTTTGGAGGACCAGGGGCAGCAGCGAAGAGCAGGAATGAACGCCTGGCCAAGGTGAGGAAAAAAATGGGCCTCTGGAACCTGAGAAACCTGAGCATTGAAGGGAAGGCTCTGGTGCTCAGGAACGATGCACAGCCCATGCTGCAGTATGTGACACAGGCCTGGCCACTCCTGGCCAACGGGCCATCAACAGCATGGTGTTCCATTTTGTCTGGCATTCTAAGATGGACAGGGTGAAAAGGTCAGTCATGCATAAGGCGCACCGCAAAGGTGGAAAGGCAGTCCCCAACATCTCAACAATACTCAGGGCCTTCTTTGTGTGTGGCTGTGTCCGAATAACCCTGTCAAATGTGAACAAGGACCAGTCCGCCTACAAGGAGTTCTGCTTTTTTCTCCTCCCGGTTTGGATACTACTGGGATGGGGTAAGTGGGAGAACGCTGCGACTTTCAACTGTAACCTTCCATGGTACTACAGGGAGGTAGAAAAGTTTGTGGAGGAATTTGGGCTGAAATATGTGACTCCTAGCCTTTGGAAGCCCAGGACAATCCATAAACTGATCAGGACCAGGGACACCACTGAACCAGTGAGCGACCAGCCACCAGCAATGGCAACGCATGTGTGGGGTAATGTATCCTGACCAACAGACACAAGGACATTGCATGGATGACCGTGAAGGAGGGCCTGCCAGTGAGGTCATTCATGCACAGCAGAGGCCTGTGCCCGCACAGGAACTGCCCAAGGGGATGCCCAGCAGAAGAATCTGCACATCATCTTTTCTGGGCCTGCCCTTTTGCCCAGAGACTATGGGCTGCCTTACAACAAGAACTGGTAGCCCTCATCCCCTACAAGAACATTACGGACCAGTCCATGTTATACGGGCTGTTTCTAGGTACACACACAGAGGAAGCTATCCAGGAGTGCTGGAGACTCCTCTTGTATAAAGGACATTCTCATGTATGCCAGGACCTGCCTGGTGACCAATGGAGAGGTGGTAAACAGAGAAGTGTGCAGCAGGATGGTGCTCAGCTTGCTAAGAGGCTATGCAGCCACGGACAAGAAGGAAAGTGAAGAAGAGGAAGAACTGTAACAAACCCTCCTTCCCCACTGTACTCTTTTAAAGTGGCAGTCCCATTTAAACCGTAAAAGCTATTCGTGAATATTTTTGAACCTTGAAATGATGGAATGTAAATGTTGAAATATATTGATTGAAAAGTTAAAGTGGACTGCCCTCACTAAGGGGAGAGGTACCACTTCCTTATAAACTATGTATCACAACTTTTAAGCACTTAATACAAGTTTTAGCCACAAAACTAAAAAAAAAAAAAAAAAAAATCCCAGGAGGCTTGTTTCCGTTCCAGGGAAGACATGGCTCGGCAGTTCGGGCTGGACTGTTCCCATGAGGCACAGGGCCAGAGTGATTTGCATATGGTCATGTCTGAACTGGGGTGGCGGAGTGAGCTAAAGAATGATTGAGCTAAAGAATGATTATGGATTAAACCCAGATCAGTTGACTGGGGCTGAGTGCTTGCAATGTTCAACACTCCGTCCATCATCCCCTTTGGTTTTGCTTTGTTCGCCCTAATTTGGCAGGGTATACCCAGACGTGGGTCCCTTGCTCACTTTGCCACTGTATTCAAGCTAGCCTGGCTGATGGAAGCTGATTAGCCAGAAACCGGTCCCAGAATGCTTGTTTACAGGGAAGACATGGCTTGGCAGTTCGTGCTGGACTGTTCCCATGAGGCACAGGGTCAGACTGATTTTCATATGGTCATGTCTGAACTGGGGTGGTGGAGTGAGCTAAAGAATGATGATGGATTTAACCCAGATCAGTTGACTGGGGTGAGTGCTTGCAATGTTCAACACTTTGTCTATCATCCCTTTTGGTTCTGCAATCTCTCACTGACATAGTCTTGGTATTTGGTTAAGGGCTTGGGATGTACCCTAAAATGATATCACAGTGTTGTTGTCTTCCAGCTGTCAATATGGTTCTAGGTTTTCCAAGTTCATCCCTTCTCTGGGTGCTGTCTAGGCACAATGGTTTGAAGCGAGGTCCAGACAACTAAAGCACTGAGATCACGGTTGGCACAGGTTCGCCAGTCTTGGGACTGACCTACACTCCATCATCCACAACT
This sequence comes from Lissotriton vulgaris, assembly GCF_964263255.1. Classification (NCBI taxonomy): domain Eukaryota; kingdom Metazoa; phylum Chordata; class Amphibia; order Caudata; family Salamandridae; genus Lissotriton; species Lissotriton vulgaris. The sequence continues at coordinate 240,149,748 of NC_141689.1, read as the reverse complement.
GATAACCCCCAGCAGAACTCCATCCCATTCCTTAACACTTTCCCCGCTGTGCAAATTTTCACGACGTGCGGGTGTTTTATCGGGTCGGCGGAGTTCGGAAGGGCCCCTGCCCGTCCTCCACACACGCCCACCGCGACGTCGGACAGCCGGGGGCAGTCGGACACACACAAGGGGTTAAACATGGACAGATTGCGAGTTACCTCTTTCTAGCCCCGACAGGGTATACCAATGGTGCCCTGAACCTGGATGACCCTCCACAGGACAGGCTGAAATGGCAGATGTAACATACTACCTGGATTTTGAACTCAAACTAGCACCAGGTCTCCAAATCGCAACTGCACTACTCTTGCTATTCGACATTGCCTGGCCTTGTAATTATGACGTTTCCGCTGGGCTGTAAGGACAGCCCTATCGAAGGGCCCGATTCACTGAACCAACTTAAGACAAAATCCTAAACTTACTACTTTTGGTATTCACAGAAGTTAGGATTTGTCTTAAGTTTGTCTTAAAACAGACTTAAGACAGACTTAAGTTAGGATTTTGTCTTAAGTCTATCTTAAGTTTGTCTTAAGTCTGTCTTAAGTTTGTCTTAAGACAAAATCCTAACTTCTATGAATACCAAAAGTAGTAAGTTTAGGGTTTTGTCTTAAGTTAGTTCTGTGAATCGGCCCCCATGTCTTTCTGAGCCCACAGGGGGTGATGTGGAAGAGCACCATGCACTGATCTCCCCTTTAATGCCTGGGTTGGGGACCGGCCAGTCGTGGTATGGGGAGTGGGTCGGTACTTGTTTACAAATTAAAACATAGCCCAATTCAGATGCTGATGTTGGGCATGGGTAATGTGGATAGCTTTTTTGATGTCCATCATAAAACATTCCACCTCTCCATTGGCCTGCAGAAAAATGTTAGTTACCTATGGATTTCAAATACTCAGCTTTTTCATGTCTATGGAATGGGGGGTCCTTTGTTGGTGAGCAGTTCTCGCACGACCCCATGGATAGCCAAGGTTTTCTCCAGCTTCAGATTGACTTAATTGGCAGACATGCTTGCAAACACTTCCTCTTCAGGGTACTTTGAGAATTCATCAGTGACCAGAAACATGTGCCTTCCATCTGGTAGGCTTCTGAAATCAGCACTGACCCTCTCCCAAAACTGCTGCCGAATGTCTAGCATGATCACATGATGCAATGTATCTGTGGTATGGAGCATTGAATCACTCGCTCAACCCCCACATCCAACAGAAGGATTTATACCTTACTGCATAGCCGACTTTTGGTACTCACCATCACCTAAAGACCCCGTGAGCTGACTTGTGACACCAGGCTTTGGGGGATTAGCAAGACACCCATTGTTGGATGATACTAGCTCATTCCTTGTGTTGTGTAGGAATGTAAAAAGTTGCTACGTTTCTGGAGTTTGTAGAAAAAGGTTTCTCTTCAATGTGTTCCAGTTTCCTAACTGTACTGTTTGGAGTACCAAGTAGAGCATTCATCCTGGGCCGTGGTACTCACAATGTCCTCCAGGGATATTTGGAGCAGTCTGGACCAGACCTCTCATTAGGCAGTCTTTCTTATTCTTCCTTCTCCAGTACTTTTCCTAACTCCTCGTGAGCCGCTGGGTGAGAATGAGAAGACATAATCCACAAGGTTCTAGGCCCCTCATTTTGTACTCTAGGGAAAAGTAGCACTTCCGTAACTGTAACACTTATTTTTTGATTTTCAGTTGAGGCTGTTTTTTGGAACAGGGAGATAAGCAGCTTGTGGTCAGTGTGCACAGTGAAATGGTGTCCATAGACATGCAAAAGGAGCTGCTTACTACCTCAATAGACTGCTGTTCAATTTGGGAGTAGTGTTGCTCCATATAAGTGAGAGCAAGGCTGGCATAGGCTACCAAAGCCCACTCTCCACATCGTTGTCTCTGTGAGAGCACAGCACCCATGCCTGTGGGACTGGCATCCACAGCGACTTCAACTTCCTTGTCAGGAACAAAGTATGCCAACGTTACGTCAATGAACAACATCTCCTCAGTTTTTATGAAGGCTTCCTCGTGAGATATTTCCATTGACCACAGTGTCGAGGACTTAATCAGCTCTCACAGAGGTGTGGTGAGAGACATCAAGTTCCAGATAAATCATCCACAATAATTCACCATCCCCAAAAATCTCTGACCTCAGTGACTGAGGACAGGGCATGGACCACTTTACTAGCCTCACCTTCTCTGGGTCCAGCGTGAATCCCTCAGCCGAGAAACGGTGGCCAAACACTGATAGACTCTTTGAGAAACTCACATTTGGCTTCACTTAGGGTCAAACCACCGTCTTTTTTTATTTTATTTATTTATATTTTATTTGAAAAGTTTTATATAGCGCTGGCTAGACCCAGAGATATCAGAGCGCTTTACATGAGGATCAGCGAGTTACAGGTAACAAAATTAGATCAGTTACAGGATCCAAGTATAGACATAGGAGGAAAACATGAGATTACACAGAAATGTGAGTTAATAGCGCATAGCATAGCCAAGACAAACGTCTTGTGGGGAGTGACAGGTAGAGGGGGAATGTTAAACAGGGGTAAGGGATGCAGGTAGGAAACAAAACGGGGAGGTGAGGAAAACAATGTCCGATGTCCTGCTCGGTAGGTGTCGGCCAAGGGGTGAACCAGAGCCAAACTTCTCTATAGCTGCATAGGACAGCTCCACCAGGCATTAGCCGAAGTTGCTCAGGTAAAACAGGGGTAAGGAGTGCAGATAGGAAATACAACGGGGAGACGAGGAAAACCAATGTCCGATGTCCGGCTGGGTAGGTGACGGTCGAGGGGTGAACCAGAGCCAAACTCCTCTATAGTTGCATAGGACAGCTCCACAGGGCATCAGCCAACGTTGCTCGGGCACTGAGGTGAGTTTATTTGAAAAGTATTAGATTGCGCTGGCTAGACCCAGAATTATCAGAGCGCTTAACATGAGGAAGGCATACAGAGGGTTACATAAGTTACTGGAGCATAAACATAGCATAGAGAAGAGCAGTGATTTAAAATTACATCAGTTACTACTAGTACATTAAATAACAATAGAGAACAATTTCTACGGAGCATGGAGGGAGGTGGAGGAAAAGTAAAGGGGACTAGAAAGCAGAACAGTTCTGGCAAACCTGCCATGGAGGGAAGTACTTCACGAGACACCAAAATCTCAAATAGGGAGAGCAGGCTCATTGGTACAGGCCAGCTGCGTCTCAGCATTTTCGTTGCTGCTTTTGTTGGGGGGAAGAAGGGTTAGAGTGCATTCTGTCCACTTCCGACGCCATCTTAGTGTTAGGCGGTTATTAGTGAACGATCGTTGCAAGGTTAAAAGGAAACTGATCCTGTGAACAAAAGTTGTCTTCCCTTGTCGGGAGATGGGGCCGGTGAAAACCGTATGGGAGAGGCGCTGCGGTGGGGCAGTCCGGTTAATGTCTCTGTACCTTCTGAGCAGGTTATAAACGTTTTTCGTCCTCCGCCATTTTGAGACTTCAAACATAGCTCCTCAAATGGAACTCAATTCTAGCTTGCAGCATTCCGTTCATACCAAAGCTGGGCTCACTGTATAATCCTGCCAACACACCTCAATTCTAACCACTGACACTGCGGGTAATGGAACATACTGCTGTCTAATTTGCTACTTTCTGATCGAGGGCTTCGTGGAAACAGCACTTAAACTCAGACACAAAACTACGCAAACAGTTCTGCTGCGCTCCAGCCTCCCACTGAGTTCTCTGCTGGTCCACCTAAGCTCATCCCCGCGTGCTTCGATGTTGAGGTCGACGGGCGCATCCCCGCTGAAGAAGTGTTGTAGCCGCTGCTGCACTTCGCTCAGCCGCCAATAGCATTCTTCCAGTAAAAAGGCGTATATCAACCTCCCTTGCAGCCCTGATTAAACTTCTCTGATTGCATTGAAGACAACCTCCATAGCACTAGAAATGCTGAAGCTTAGCCTCTTGTAGCAGCACAGCCCAAGATGGGTGAGAACATGGTAATGTATATGGATTCAGGGCCTAACATAACCTGATGGTATCTCGACAGCTGGTCTGTCTTTGAGAACCAGCAGGCCCCACTCAGTTCCCCCATGATGCTCTCAACAGTTGGGTAATATTCTTCTTTATCTTCATTAGTGCGTCAACCTGGTGTGTACTCGATGGAAGTTCCCCTCGTAAACAATTCCCTCAAGCGGAAGACGGCCACCCTCAGATGCAAAACCGCTTGATGCTCCCAGTGCAGGATAAGGCGTGGGAATAGGCCCATGCTCAACCATATCCCCCATAGGGGATAGAAACACAATTGATTCCAGTTGCCCTTCATTCCAGAGTAACCGCCAAACTCAGACAATGTTGACACCGATCCGCTGAGGTCAATGTCCTCCCTGTCAAATACAGCAACATATCATCTGCATACAGCAAAAGATATGTGCAATCAGACATAAGGAAGGCCCAGTGGACTGTGCAAGCAAATGTTTCCATGGCCAAAGCAAACAGCAACGGAGACAAGGGGCAAGCCTGACGGTGACCCGTTCAACCGCAACGGCCTCCGAGATCAGGGAACCAGTACAGATTCCTAGATAGGGCCTACTTGACAAAGGGTAATCCCTGACTCATGACAAACAGAGTAGAATAAAGCAACTACCAACTGAGCAAGTCAAACGCATTCCTAATTTCCATTGAAATGACCAGCACCTCTACTGGTCTAAGGCCAGGCATTGACAAATATTAGGCATAGTGCTACACAAGAGGGCAAAAGCCAGTCTAGTCAGGGTCAACCAGGTAGCACATATGGGGGCGCAAATGGGTCACTAATATCTTACTCAAACCTTGTAATCGGCATTGAGCATAGAGAGGGGGTGGCAAGAATCAAGAAGGAGAGGGTAGTTATCTTTCTTCAGAAGCGGCACAATAGAGACCTCTCACAGTGAGGATGGAAGCAAACCACGCTGCTGGGAGTCTGGGGCCAGGTCCAAAGTTTACGCTGCGAAGAACTCTATCAATAAGCCATTAAGACCAAGCACCATACTCTTCGCCATTTCCTTAATTGAATCTATGACAAAATATCGACTACAAAAATATCTACCTACCAAAATATTGCAACAAAAATATCGATTACATTAATATCAAGATCCTATCTCTAACAAGGTAAGTACAAAAATATCGAGAAAATAATATTGATGTCAAAAATATAGTTTTTTAAGAAATATTGTTTTTATTTTTATTAAAAAACATGGAATATTAACAAAAGAATACTTATCAATTTAATAAACATAGTTAAATATTTATTATAATATTTAAAATTAATAAATAATGTAATTAAAACGAATAATAATAAAGATATAATACATAGTATATACTACATGAATAATACCTCTAATAAAATATTTAATAACTTATAAATAAATGAAAATATAATAAATTACAAATAAATTTATATACATCAAATAATAATATAAATAACAATTAATAAAAATGTAAAACAAATAAAAAAAATTAAATACATTTTGGATAGCGTACGGGTACAAATTACTATTCCAACTCCAGAGAGTGCAACAGTAGGGAAAGTGTTGGATAGCGTAGGGGTAACAATTACTATTCCAACTCTAGAGAGTGCAACAGTAGGGAAAGTGTTGAATAGCGTAGGGATAAAAATTACTATTTCTACTCCAGAGAGTGCAACAGTAGGGAAAGTGTTGGATAACGTAGGGGTAACAATTACTATTCCCACTCCAGGGAGTGCAACAGTAGAGAACGTGTTGGATAGCGTAGGGGTAAAAATTACTATTCCAACTCCAGAGAGGGCAACAGTAGGGAAAGTGTTGGATAGCGTAGGGGTAACAAATACTACTCCCACCCCACAGAGTGCAACAGTAGGGAAAGTGTTGGATAGCATAGGGGTAAAAATTAATATTCCAACTCCAGAGAGTGCAACAGTAGGGAAAGTGTTGGATAGCATAGGGGTACAAATTACTATTCCAGCTCCAGAGAGTGCAACAGTAGGGAAAGTGTTGGATAGCGTAGGGGTAACAATTACTATTCCCACTCCCGAGAGTGCAACAGTAGGGAGAGTGTTAGATAGCGTAGGGGTAACAATTATTATTCCAACTCCAGAGATTGCAACAGTAGGGAAAGTGTTGGATAGCATAGGGGTAAAAATTACTATTTCCACTCCAGAGAGTGCAACAGTAGGGAAAGTGTTGGATAGCGTAGGGGTAAAAATTACTATTCCCACTCCAGAGAGTACAACAGTAGGGAACGTGTTGGATAGCCTAGGGGTAAAAATGACTATTCCAACTCCAGAGAGTGCAACAGTAGGGAAAGTGTTGGATAGCGTAGGGGTAAAAATTACTATTCCAACTCCAGAGAGTGCAACAGTAGGGAAAGTGTTGGATACCGTAGGGGTAAAAAATACTATTCCAACTCCAGAGAGTGCAACAGTAGGGAAAGTGTTGGATACCGTAGGGGTAAAAATTACTATTCCAACTCCAGAGAGTGCAACAGTAGGGAAAGTGTTGGATAGCGTAGGGGTAACAATTACTATTCCCACTCCAGAGTGTGCAACAGTAGGGAAAGTGTTGGATAGCGTAGGGGTAACAATTACTATTCCAACTCTAGAGAGTGCAACAGTAGGGAAAGTGTTGGATAGCGTAAGGGTAACAATTACTATTCCCACTCCAGAGAGTTCAACAGTAGGGAAAGTGTTGGATAGCATAGGGGTAATAATTACTATTCCAACTCCAAAGAGTACAACAGTAGGGATAGTGTTGGTTAGCGTAGGGGTAAAAATAACATACTTACAAATAAATTAATTTTTTTAAATAATAAAAAACTTAACTATTAAATAAATATAAACCATTTACAAATACCAATACATAATCATTAAAAACATGATTAGCAAAATATATGTAAATAAAAAAATTATAAAAAATACCATTTAATAATATTTAATTACCAATTAATAATTGTTTAACAATTATATAATTTACAAAACAATTAATTAAAAAACATTTTTCCTTAATTACATTTAAATTACTTCCCATCCTATTCCCATATAAACCCACAACCCACTACAGAACATAATTATCAATTAATCAATAATTAAAATAAATTACTAATTAATTAAAAATAATTATCAATTAATTCAAATTAATTTATAATTCCTACTAATTAATAATGAATTTAACATAATTAAATTACTTCCCACCCTATTCCCCTATAAACCCACAACCCGCTACAGAACATAATTATCAATTAATCAATTAAGTAAAATTAATTACCAATTAATTAAAAATTATTACCAATTAATTAAAATTAATTTATAATTCCTACTAAGTAATAAGTAATTTAACATAATTAAATTACTTCTCACCCTATTCCCCTATAAACCCACAACCCGCTACAGAACATAATTATCAATTAATGAATTAAGTTACATTACTAAAATACAAAATTACATTAAAATAAATTACAAATATTATAAATACATAATAATATACACATAAATAATATAAAAATCGATATTAGTAACATCGAAATTATTAACATCGATATTACTAACATCGATATTTAACACTTCGATATGTCTAATATCGATTTTAAATCTATCGATATTACTTACCTTCTGTATTGTGTGCCTTTGATATTTAAACTTCGATATTATTGTATATCGAGATTTAAATATCAATATTTTGTCTGCATCCCCCTTAATTGCCCCCATACTACCTGCTTTGTAACATTCGCACTCAAGGGACACTGGGGAACCTTTTGCCGTGAAATTCAGCATATACACTTCACTGCACTCGGCACCCGAGTGTTAGAAATTGGGTCTCTAGTTGGCAGAGGTTTGCACCCTGTCCAAGTAGGCACCACAATCCTAGTCAGGGTAAGCTACATACACACTTTAAATTAACCTGTGCTCACCATCTGGTAACTTGGCACAGAGCAGGCAGGCTTAACTTAAGAGGCAATGTGTAAAGTATTTGTGGAAAACACACACACTGTAACACAATGAAAATGCCTCAAAAGATGCCACACAGGTTTAGAACAATAGAGAATATTTATCTGAGTAAAGCAAGACCAAAACGACAAACATCCAATCACTAGAAGTGGAGATATTAACATGTGCTCACCCGCTGGTAGCTTGGTACAGAGCAGGCAGGCTTAACTTGAGAGGCAATGTGTAAGGAATTTGTGCAACACACACACACAGTTACACAATGAAAATGCCACAAAAAGACGCCACACAGATTTAGAACAATAGAGAATATTTATCTGAGTAAAGCAAAACCAAAATGACAAAAATCCAATCACTAGAAGAGGAGATCTGTGTAGTGGATAAGTGGAGTGTAGACACACATGCACACACACGCACACAGTAACACAATGAAAATGCCACAAAAAGACACCAAACAGGTTTAGAACAGTAGAGAATTTTTATCTGAGTAAAGCAAGACCAAAACAACAAAATCCAATCACTATTCCAAAGCTGTGGTGCTGCGATGCTAAAAGCTCATCCCCTCCAGTTTTGCTCTTCAAGTCCTTGGTACTTTCACCAAATTGACCGAGGACGAGCGAGATTACGGATGGGAGCATACCATCCAAATTTGTTCTGCAACGGTTTGGGCCCCATACTATGCAGAGCCTTAAACACAATACAGAGTGATTTAAGTGTTATCCTCTGTAATATTTGGAGCCAGGGAAGCTCCGCAAGGGCCTGAGATGCAGAGGCCTTTCATGGTCTCATTAAGGCAAACTTGGCCACCACAGTCTGAATTCTCTGGAGTCTCCCAATCAAATACTTGGGGAACTCTAGCAGCAGGGCATTACGGTAGTCCAGCCTGCTCATAATGACTATCCTTACCACCAGTACCCTCATCACAACTCATCTCTGTGTTCAAGAGAGGTGTGGGGGCACCAACAGTACAAAGCAAGGCATAAATTTAAGGGTGCCTGTGGCCGCCACAATCCATGTGGTCCACTATCTTAATTTCAGGTGAAGACAGGGTGCATACGACCAGCAGCGTGCACAGGCACTGCTTCAAAGCTGTGCGCAAAGTCTCATGGTCCCAGGGCCGGTTTGTGGGCTGGTGGTTCCCGGTGCAATATTTATTTTTGCCGCCCCATACCCTATGACCACCTCCTTAGATTCCCTTACTACCAGTAGGCAAAAGTGCCACTCATCTCTCCAATCACAAGTTATTGCTAAACACAGCGCCCATGAGACCTGACCCCTTCCACAGGACACTGCCCGGTGTGACCGCACCAGTTGAAGTGCCCTAAGGCCGGCCCTGCATGGTCCGCACGCACTCATGTACTCCCAACTGAAGTGGGTACGTAGGGCAATGACCCCGCGAAGCCCAGTGCCGCACCCGAAGTCAAAATCCAGTGCGCCCACTTCTAACATAGCTGGGCTACCATTTTGTCAATGGGCTGGGCTCCAACACCAAATATTCTCCGCAGTCACCACCTCTGTACACACATTCCAGGTCCAACAGATTGCACCCCATAGGAGCGGTCATGTGATGGCCGCTAGATGTGGCCGTGGGAATAATAAGTGGCGAAGAGCTCAGCCGTTCATGTCCTCAAGTCATGGCGGCTTGCTCAGCTCCCAATACCCAAAGCACTGTAAATATTATGATTGGGGTTTTTGACAGTGCAATTGGGCCTCTTTTTAAAGTTTGTTGGCCTTTTTTTAGTTCTGATTTGCCAGACACAGAAGCCTACTGCCGAGGTAAGCTCCTCAAAGAGAAGCTCCAGCAAGAAACATGCTGAGAAAGCTTGGCTGAGATCCAGCAGATTTGATCTTGTGTTACTGGGCCCAACTGGTACTGAGGATTTACCTTCTTTACTGGCTCATTTACTACCACTTACTTACTTTCCAACTTGGTCTTCCAATGGAACTTTCTTGTTGCACTGAGGGGAAAGAGACTTATCATCACTTGTCCGATCCAGTTTAATATAAGTACAACCAATTTAGCTACACAATGAGGACCAGGAATTGATAGCCAAGTTCAAGGGTGTTTATCACAAATTAGTAATTTAATTCAAATAGATCACTAAGATCAGCTATACTAACAATTACTCACAACCATGCAAAGAACAGGTCCTTATCTTAAGATACTGTCGAAGAGATCTCATGACAAGCACCTCAACACAGCAGACAACTGCACTCAGCGCCGATTACGATGACGGTCAGAAAGCCTCCGACCGCTAGTCGGAAGCTTTCCGACCGCAGTCAGAGGCTTTCTGACCCACACAGTTATTTTACGGTCCGACCGCTGAATTGCAATGTCAGCGGCTGGGGCGTGAACAGGACGGTCAATCCGACATGATTCCGACTCGCACTCGGAGTCTTCCAGTCGGTCGGAACCGCACCGTAATCCCACATGGACAGCGTTTCTACTGTCGGGATTACGATGTCGGTTTCCCACAGCCTTTCCGTGCCGGCCTTTCCGACAGGTAACGGCTGTCGAAAAGTGAATTTGGGGGCTCCTAGCAGGGCCCGCTTGCCTCCTCTTCCTATGGTTGGTGGCCAAGGCGGTACCTAGGGCGTCCCCCAGTAAATCCATGCACTGTGTGGCAGGCACCATTGGATGCCTGCCATACTGTGCAGGGTTTTACACAAACACACATTTCTTCATGGGAGCCTGTATTACAGACGGTTTATGGCTGAAACACAACCTCCCATAGAGAAATGTGGGTTTCGGACCCAACAGTGTTCGGTTGCATCGTAATCAGGCAGTCGGAACCACCGACCAGAGGTCGGTCTGTCCCGAGACGGTGTCAGTCAGAGGCAACTCCAACAGACATCGTAATAAGGCCCTCAGTGTCTTCTATACTGAGACCCACTGTGTAGGTATGTATCAGGGATCTTAAGCCTCGATGGACCCGTTCACCATTTAAACTTCTCTGCATTACACACACATCAACTTAGATCCACTCCGCATAAGACCAGACAGCCATAACAGACCGCAATCTAATCATGTAGGATGGGATGAGGATTCTCCTCACCATAAAATCCAGTTAAAAAATCAACCAACTGCAAAAAGGCAGTATCCATTTAAGCAAGAAGCTAAAAAACAAGTGAGGGAGATATTAGATCAACTTGAATGCCAAGGGGTGATTGAAACATGCACCTCGTCAATGAACAATCCTTTGTTTCCAGGGCCGGACTGGAAATAGTGGGCACCGGGCAATTCCCCGGTGCGCCGCACCGGTGGGTGCCGGTTTTGGGCCCCTGGGGGCCGTTTTTGTTAGAGGGCCGTTTTTGCATCATAGCTGCAAAATCGGCCCTGTACCAAAATCGGCCGAAAACCGGCCCCGGCAAAGAGCTTGGCGGCACCTCCAACCCCCCGAGTGGGGAGTGGGGGGGGAGACCGAGCACTTTGTCAGGGCCGGTTGTGGTTCCCAGTCCAGCCCTGTTTGTTTCCTGTCTCCAAACCAGACAATACATATCGTATACTATAAGATTACAGACATTTAAACTCTTGTTGCAAAACCTTTGCAGTACAAAATGCACATAGTGCAGCACTAATGAATAACATTGTGCGTAAAAAGTATAAAACCACATCAGATATTTCTAACGGTTTCTTCTGTCCAAACATTGCACCAGAAAGTAGGTATTTGACCGCTTTCTCAATTATGGGGACACAGATTCACTTCTGTCATCTCCCACAGGGATTCCAGAATAGTCCAGGGTTATTTTCAGCCAGAGTAACAGAGTGACTACAAACCTATGATGATGAGGCATTATCATATGTCAATGACATCTATCTAACAGACGATAACTTGGATAGGCACTTGAACAGGGTGAACACCATCATACTTGGCTTCGCCTCTGAAGGGCATAAATTCAATTTTAAGAAATCGAGAATTGCCCATTTAAATGTCCTATTTTTAGGATATGAATTATCAAGTGAAGGCAAAAGCCTGGCAGCAAACTTTCTAGAGAAATGTGCGCTGCTCCAACCTCCAAACACGCTGGAGAACTTACAGTCGATTCTAGGTTTCCTAAATTTCAGAAGAACTTACATTCTAAACTACGCAGAAAGGGTTAAACCTCTTTACGAACTAATCAAACCTGATTTCAAAACAGTTAATTGGACACAAAAACACACAGAAAGTTTGCGTTCAGTCCAAACCGACATGTTAGCAACAAAACATTTGTAAACACCCGTAAACGTACGCAATTTAGTGATCCGAATCATTCCAGGACAATGCGGATTCACATACTTAACTTTTAACAAAGGTGAAAAAGTACAGATAGCTTAAAAATCACACTTGTACACACAAGCAGAAATAAAATTCACTTCAACAGAAAAAATTCTGACAGCGGTTCAAACTGCAGTAGCAAAACAGAGAGCCCTCGGACAGAGTAAGCGCATTATGGTAGTTACACCTGTACCTGCCTTAGAGGCAGAGACAAAAGCAAGCATTCCAAATCCTAAAGCTTTACTTCCAAGATGGGTACAATGGGTTAATTATCTTGCTACAACAGACGTTGAGTACGTTTTTGATCCATATTTGAAGACACAAGCATTTCTACAATACAAACAAGAATGTCCTCTGCCTACTGAAATTCTGCCGCTAGAGCAGTATGAATGTATAATTTATACTGATGGATCAGCTCAACCCGCTACTGGGGGTAAACAACAAGCTTATAGTGCTACGTGCGCGATCATTGAAGGTCGCTGGCGTGACGGCAAATTCCGACCAATGGTCGCTAAAACTCAATCTCTAGGAGATTGTACAGCTCAGTGAGCTGAATTACAAGCATTCAAGATGGTGCTTGAAAATACGGACCGTGAATTCCCCATACTCATAGTGTGCGATTCATATTATTGTGTTCAATCCTACAATGAATACTTGCAGAACTGGACTCAAAACGGTTACAAAGATGCAAAAGGTGCCACAATCAAGCATAAATTGCTTTGGGAATAAGTACTTCAGTTATGACAAGGACTACAACACGCTCACGTGATGCATACACTGAGTCATCAACATGATGGCGTTCACATTGCAGGGCATTCATTGGCTGATGAAGCCACGAAGGCAGCTGTGCAAACGGCTTCTGTAGCTGCAATCACTCGTTCAAAAACTAAAATAGACTGCAAAATAATGCTAGCTGTCGATGCAACAAGCAAAGGCAGCAGTGCAGCGTTACCTCAAAACTATCCACTCAAATACTCATATATAATTGATTCAAACTCTGTTCCTTTTGCTCGAATCACTGGAGTGGGGGATAGAGTAATTCCAAACAGGAAAAGTAGAGTAGATTTGATACATGAAGCACATTTGGGAGAGGGTCTGCTACATCAAGGGATCTCTAAATCTATACTAGAGACGTACTGGTGGCCAGGGATGAATGCCCACATTCACACATTTGCGATTAATTGCCATGACTGCAAAAGAGATCGCAGCAGGGAACGCCGCCGACACCCTCACCGCCACCGAGCACCTTCACTTCCAGATACACACGACCCCAAGACCACCCTCAGAGGCACGCTCATCTACAGACCCCCGGGACCACGCACACAATTCAGCGAAGCCATCGCAGACTTCATCAGCCCGCACGCCCTCACCTCCTCAGTCTACATCCTCATAGGGGACCTCAACTCCCACCTGGAAAACAACAATGACAACAACACCACCACCCTGCTGGACAACCTCGCCAACCTCGGACTCAAGCAACTGGTGAACACCCCCTCCCACTACGCCTGCCACACGCTTGACCCGGCCTTCTCCTCCAGCAACCACATCTCCTTGAGCCACATCACCGGACTACACTGGACAGATCACAGCTGCGTCTATTTCACCTTCTGGAGAACCACGACCCACCACCACCAGCAACAGGTTCCCTGAAGAAGCTGGAGCAAGATCACCGCCGACCAGCTCACCACCTCCCTCAGCCAGAACCCTCCCACCAACACGACAGACCCCAACGAAGCAGCCCGCAACCTCACACAGTGGCTCACCAACTGCGCCAATGACCTCGCACCACTGAAGAATCCTCCCAGCAGACCCGGCAGCAAGAAAGCCTCATGGTGCACCAACTATCTCAAAAACTTCAAGAAATCCTGCCGTACCCTCGAGAAAGCCTGGCGCCACGACCAGTCAACAGAAAACATGACAGCCCTCAGGAACGCCATCCGCAAACACCACCAACTGAATCGAATCACCAAAAGGACAACATTCAGAGAACGACTAGACAACAACACCCACAACAGCAAGGAACTCTTCAGCATATTTAAAGAGCTCTCCAACCCTAGCGCCTGCAACAACGACATCACACCCTCGCAAGACCTCTGCGACGCACTCGCCTCGTTCTTCCACCGCAAGATCGCCGACATACACAACAGCTTTGGCGCACAGACCACGCCCCCAACCACCGAACCAGCACCCCTCACCACCACCCGCGCAACCTGGACCCCGATCAGCACCGAAGACACCACCCGCATGATAAACACCATCCACTCCGGCTCCCCAACCGACCCCTGTCCACACCACATCTTTAACAAAGCCAACTCCATCATCGCACCCCAACTCCGGGACATCATTAACAGCTCCCACACATCCACCATCTTCCCGGAGAGCTGGAAACATGCCGAGCTCAGCGCCCTCCTGAAGAAACCCACCGCGGACCTCACGGACCTCAAGAACTTCCGCCCCATCTCGCTCCTCCCTTTTCCTGCCAAAGTCATCGAGAAGACCGTCAACAAACAACTCTCTGCCTTCCTCAAGACAAACGGATCCCTCGACCCCTCGCAGTCCGGTTTCCAAGCAAACCACAGCACCGAGACCACCCTCATCGCAGCTACCGACGACATTAGGTCCCTGCTCGACAACGGGGAAACAACTGCCCTCATCCTCCTGGACCTCTCAGCTGCCTTCGACATCGTATGCCAACACACACTAATACAGCGCCTCAGAAACACTGGAATCCAAGGGAAGGCCCTGGAGTGGATCATCTCATTCTTTTCCGGAAGAACCCAGAGAGTCCGCCTCCCCCATTCCGATCCGGGGCCACCGAAATCATCTGCGGCGCTCCTCAAGGATCCTCGCTCAGCCTCACCCTTTTCAACATCTACATGAGCCCCTCACAGCCATCGCACACCAGCACAACCTAAACATCATCTCCTACGCTGACGACACCCAGCTGATCCTCTCCCTCACCAACGACCCCGCCACCGCCAGAGCCAGCCTCCAGGAAGGAATGAAAGACGTTGCGGAATGGATGAAGGTCAGCCGTCTGAAACTGAACTCAGACAAGACAGAAGTCCTCATCCTGGAACCATCCCCCTCCGCCTGGGACGACTCCTGGTGGCCCCCTGCACTGGGCACCGCCCCCAAGCCCACAGACCATGCTCGCAACCTGGGCTTCACCCTGGACTCCTCCCCCACGATGACCAAACAAGTCAACGCCGTCTCATCATCTTGTTTCAACACCCTGCGCATGCTCCAAAAGATCTTCCGGTGGATCCTCACCGAAACCAGGAAGACGGTCACCCAGGCCCTCGTCACCAGCTGACTGGACTACGGGAACACCCTCTACGCTGGAACCACAGCCAAACTACAGAAAAGACTCCAGCGCATACAGAACGCTTCTGCACGACGCTTCCTGGACATCCCCCGTCACAGCTCCCCGTCTGCAAGAGGATCACATTCAGACTCCTCACCCACGTACACAAGGCTCTCCACGACATGGGCCCCAAATACCTCAACAGCCGCCTCACATTCTACGCACCCACCCGCCAGCTCCGATTCACCAGCCTCGCCGCCGTCCCACGTTTTCGCAAAGCCACTGCCGGAGGAAGATCTTTCTCCTACCTGGCTGCCAAGACATGGAACTCCCTCCCCACCCACCTACAGCTGACCCAGGACCACCTCTCCTTCAGGAAACAACTCAAGACCTGGCTGTTTGAGCAGTAGCGGCTCCCCCCCTCCTCCCAGCGCCTTCAGACCCTAGCGGGTGAGTAGTGCGCTTTACAAATGCTGTTGATTGATTGGTTGATACCTGACTACAGTGTAGCCAGCCCAGTACAGGCACCATTGTTAGACAGCATTAGACTATCTACACGCAGACGTCCCTATGGATAGATGTGGTCCCACAAATATTTGGACAGATTTATTTGGATGTGGCCTCAGCACTCGGCTGACGCTTGAACTGTTATAAAAGATTTGCGAGTCTTAATCGGCACATACACAGTCGGCACGCTACATTCTGACCAGGGTCCTGCATTTAGCTCTCGAGCTTACAAAGAGGCCCTGGCCAAATTGGGCGTTGCATTGCGGTACTCTAGTCCATTCCATCCTGAGGGAAATTCGGTAGTGGAGAAAAAAAAACGGGACATAAAGCAATCTATAACAGCTAGGGTATTAGGCTCGAGTGACGGGTGGGTAAAACATCTAATAAGTGTCCAACGTAGTCTTAACAATCTGCCAAGAAGTTCTCTAGGGGGTATCGCTCCATATGAAGTCCTTTTTGATTGAAGCGAGAATGATAATTTCGGATCTCAATTGTCAGACTTCAGTGATGGAACAAAACCCTTTGATATCAAAGATCGTTTGGCTGTTTTGCAGGACTTAAATGAAATAAGAACGAAACAAAGTAACGTGTTCCTGAAGCCAACATCCACTGAAGAGAAACCGAGCGTCCCAGCAAGGCCTGTCTGGATTCCTAGGCTTGGGGATCTAGTCAGAGAGAAGATTGTAGACAAGAAGAAATTTGGGCCTCCTTACAGTACCTGTCCTAGCAATTCACGGATCAAGAACAATATTACTGTCGCCTCTCGCTGGTAAAAAGGAGAACAGGTTTGTGTCCATCGACCTGGTTAAACCACATCATATGGCCGATCATAAGCTGTAGGCCAAGTGGACTCCAAAGATGTAGCAGTTGCTCGAATCTGGCTACTATCCAAGAGGTTCAAACTGAAAGACTCATCACTTTTGAACAATCTGCAGTGCGAAATAAAGGACTAAGCAACAAATCTATGGAACTTGTACCACTTGAAACCCAAATAACAGTTCATCTAGAAACACCTGTCTACAATGAAATAGCATCTGACTATACAAATGTAACAAGTGATCAAGTGGTTCGACCGATTTCTTCAAATCCGGAGACAATCCCAACAATTTACAGAACTGCCTCTGCCTGTTTCATTAACTATGATACGTCTTCTGAGAATCACAGCGAAACTGAAACAACGCCAGTAAAAAGAACTTTTAAAGAACAAGCAAAAGAACTTTTTCATCACCTGGAAAAGACTTATCTTGTTTCACCATGGATTGAACTTTGGATTGTGTTGGGTGTACTTATTCTTCTACTTTGGTTGACTCTGGTAATAACTTTGGGAGTGCTGATAAATGGGAGATATGTTAAAAAGGACCCAGCAAGTAAGAAGATCAAATTACTCCTCAAGCCACATAAATCATCTCATCGTGAACAAAGAGACTTGTCATCAATGAAAATCACAGCCGTTCCTATACCTGGTGGTATAGCTTGGGACAGAACTGAATATGACATTTTTGGTACGGTGGAGCTGTTGAAGATTCCACACCAGTTCAAGATTTCCTTGAATGACTTTGTTTCATCTAGTACCTTTTCTGATGATTGGGACTTCAAGACTGTTAATAATATGATGTCAGACTTAGAAATGTCTGCAAAATTTACAAATCATGAATACTTAGAAGGTTCATCAGATTATGAACAAATGTATTATTATCATCACTAAGGTCATCATTTCTTGCACAAATCTGCAAATCCTAGAAATGTACTGATGTATAACCAAGGGGAACATTGTCCGACGCCACCAAAGGGTAGCTCAAAAACATTTTATGGCAAATTTCCATACTTTTCAGGTTTTCATGTATCTAATCCAGAATCATTTTACTTTGAAAATGTTAATAGGACAGGAATGAAAAGTATGTTGACAAATACCAAACAAATGTATTCTGCTGCCTTTTATGCTCAGCTGTCTTCATTAGGTTTCGACTTTTGGAAAGACAACATTGAGACAAAAATTGTCTGGGGCACAAAAGACTGGTAGTGCAGGGTTTGGAAGCCTTATTTAGAGCCTGCACCATCCCACAGCAAATAATGTTTTTGAATGACACTGTCCAACAGACATTTTGTCTTGGGTTAGCCAAGATCAAAGAGTTAAACAAACCGTCCATACCTACACCTACACCTGATAGCAGTAACACTTCATAGGGGGAGGACGACGTACATACTATCTTGCTTCACAACTGAACCAATCCAGATGGGAAAAAATTGTTAATCTGGCCCACAGACACAAACAACTGTCAAGATAGATTCCTGAATAAAACACAAGGGTTCACATTCACTAGGCCAGACCCAAGATATGTTCAGAGACAGCATCCAGGAACAGTAACAATATACAGTGTAGGGAAACTGTGCCTTGAATGGTTACATAGATCTACACTCAAGGATGTTAAACAACACTTATCTTTACTTAAAGATGGCGCTGATCTTAGGGAATTCTTGCTAGGACCAAGAAAACCGCGTCATAAACGTTTTATATACGCCGGTATCCATGCACTGTATAATGAAGCATGGAAGATTACGCACGCAGAGACTGCAGAACGAATACGAGAAATTGATCGTATTAATTTAGAGAAAACTCTCTCTGTAGTTAACAATGGGTTAACGACTCTGCAGTCCAGAATATATTCTTTGGACAGCATAGTATCCTCTGCCATAGACATCATGGAAAAGGACTTGGTCATGCTGCAACATGATCAGTTGTAATTGCGTTCTATCATGCTATTAGGTTGGATGTTACAAAACCTATGTTCAGGCTATGTGCCTTGGCGTTTAATCAATACTACGTCACTGTTTTCAGAATTCAATCTCACTGAAAAGCAGATCAAACTGGCACAGAGGGGAGCAGCCTATACGTGCTGTGCATTGAAAAACTGGAAAATTTGCCATTTACAGTCGCTGAAAAGCCAGCAATTGAATGGATAATACATGGAACAATCACTCTCCCTGTTACAATTTTTCATTTTCAGTATTGCTTAAAACATATACCAGCAGGCATAAATGAAAGGTTGGGTAAAGAATACATCAAGACATCCTGGGAATAACCATACACACACAGATGTTGGAGTGGGGGGAAAGAAGTGTTTCTTAGTGGTAAAACTTGTGAAAACGCACTGTGACGAGGGGGACCCGGAAGCGGGTCCTCCAGGACTGCCTGTTAACGTCTCCCCTCTTTTCACACAGCACACAGAGACCTGGAAAACGCCCGATGCCCCGTGCAGTCCCTGGACGGCTGATAAGGAGCCGTGTTACTTTAATTGGGCGGAACTGGACCCTGTCCCCGCCCCCATGACCAACATAAATTCCAGCCCAACAACGGACCAGGTGTGCGAGACACCCGGAGGTGGAGAAGGAGACTGGTGGCGAGAGAACGGAGCGGAGTGGTATTCGAGTGAGGAGAAGGAGCGGAGGTCGGAGGAAGAATTAAAGCAGGAAGATCGGAGGACGGAGGAAGAGTTGAAGCAGGAAGATCGGAGGACGGAGGAGACGGAGCGGGAAGAGCGGAGGACGGAGGAAGCGAGTACAGGAGATTGGAGGAAGGAGGAATCGAGGAAGGAGACGACGAGGTTGGAGAAGGAAGGAGACCGAGACAGCGACTACCGCAACAAGCCAGGAGGCCAACAGGATAACGCATCGCCCAGCCACACTTCCCGAGAAGTGTGGCTAGAACAGGTACGGTCGCGATTCAGCGGGTGGGCGAGCCGTAAATGGAACAAGCCTCCCTGAGGATACACCCGACTCCCGCTGCACGTACCCCCCCCTCACTTTGTTCCGACACTAGCCCTGGGTATTGAGTTGCACGTGTGTTATCCTCACCCCCTTTACCCATGTACAAACACCACTGTAAGACCAGGCTGACTCTGGTTTCCTATTTTTCCTTTGTCGGTACCGGGATTCCCTCGAGACGGAGGAGAGATGGCCTACAACTCCCAGGAGGCAGTGGGAACGGCGGCCGGGAGCAGGGAGATCCACGACGGAAGAGACAGACAACCCCCTACCGTTCTACAGAGTGCCTGTCCAGAAGCGAAGACTGTACAAAATAATAAAACCCTCTTTACCCAGAACCCCATTGTCTGCAAACCTTTTTGAGAGCCCTACTGAAACCCCACACGCACTAAGCGGTTCCCACCTTTGTCAGGGTATTAATTTACACGGGGCCTGCGATGGTTCCTCTAACAACTTGTCCTGCCACCTGCAAGGTTTACCAGCTGCGGTGATTGATCCAATTTTTGGACAACTTTCTAATGGAAGTTACCTCATGTTGAACGATCACAGCTGCTGTGGCATGTTGCCAGGTTTACCCTATCTCGTAACTGTGTCAGCCAGGGTCACTTGCTGTAGGCAAGTATTGTTTACTAAAACCAAGACGGACCAGGAGTCGCCGTTATGGCCTTCACTGAACATCTCTTCTATACAAATTGATACTTTAAGCAGAATGAAAGCCATTCTTTTACCGAAAACTGTGCCACTGACCTCGGCCAAAGAGACCTATGATCTGCAAGTCGCCAGGACCTCTGCAGAGATACATGCCCTCTTAACTACAAACTGCCCTATACATTTCTCAGAAAAGTTAAGTTGTATCTTAAACATGTCTGATATGAGTGGTATTGTACATGTATTTAAGACAGTTTTTTCAGGACTGTTAGCACCCTTTGAATCAGTCCTAGGAATATTTCCAAACTTTGTATATTCTGTGTTTGGCGTATTGCCTCTCATTTTGGGACTCGCTGCAGGGATACTATTTTTGCTCCTACTGCATCAATATGGCAAGCCAATCCACAAGCGACACCCAGTTCACCGTGGAGATCACTCTACTGGTGATGAAGTGTCATGAGCGCATTGTTCAAATTTTGGGACAACCTCGTCTAAGAGAATTGAATACCACATGGTTTCTATCATTAAGACCAATTTGGCAAGATAACATCTTGCCTATTCTACGATGCCTGCTATGCAGAGAAGAATGCGTGTTAGACTACTGTCTCACACTCCCATCAGTCATGCCAATGGATGTTGATACTTTGCTGGACCCGGTAAAGGCCCATGCCCAGTGTTGTCCCCAGTGGCTACCAATTCTGATGACGGCATTCATTGAGATCTCACAGACGCAAAATGCTGACGGTGAGGTACAAGTGGAAACAGGCACACAGGTACCTTCCAATTTGAACATTGCTAATGCGAACAACGCTGACGGCGATGCTTCACATCTATGTGCGGTTGATCTTCTTAATGAGGTAATCCAACTTTCACCTGCAATGGTTGACAAATCTTTACAGACTTAGAAGATTTGATGTTTTCTCCAAACAATAACACTGACTTTTGATTTGGCACACAGTATTCTGAGAGACTCTGAATTCGACTTTCAATTTTTTTTCTATGAATCAACTTTTGTTTTTCCAAATTTGTATTTTTTCATTTTTTGGCACAAAGTAATCTGCTTAAAGTAGAACTATTCATAGAAAACTAGAATTCTTTGAAAACTTGCAGAGACAATATTTGACCTTGTCCACATTCATACAGTTTATATAAACTTCCACAAAATGGTCTCAACTTTTTTCTTCTGTATTTAAGAGCTATTTCATGAATGTATTTTTTAATGATTCATTCAGTTAGCATTTTCAAATGTCAAACTATATGCTTGAATGAAACATTGCTTTAAATGCGTACAGCACAAATGCTCTTTTCGTGTACAACCAGTACCAATGCATTTCTATGTATTTTGGGTGGGTTTTTAACACATCATGTTTAGATATGTTTAACATGTTTAGAACTTAGTAATGTCGTACATAAGAAAGTGGAGAGCGTGTTGTGTGGCGTTTTAGGCTCTGATTGATTTTCCCCGATTCATGCCCTTAGTTATTTATTTATTTATTTGTCAGATTTGTCAGATTTGTAATGTGCATAGCTGCCCCAGCGACAGGGCGCGAACCACAGACTCCAAGACAAGAAGCGGGAGCAGATGGGCTATACAGGGAAAATCCAGGTCTTTATGGCTTTCTGGATGGCTCTGATGGAAACAGGGAGCGAATTCCAGAGCTGCGCGGCCAAACTCGAACGGACCGGCCACCCGCTATGGCTTTCAGAACACGTGGAGTATGTACCAGCGCTGGGTCGGCAGATCTCAGAGGATGCCGCGGCACATAAAACTCTAACAGACCAGCCAACCCCAGGGGTGCCTGATGCGTCAGGATCCTATGCGCCACGCAGAGCGACCTAAATTGGATGCGCTTCTCAACAGGTAGCCAATGGAGTTTACAAAGCACGTGAGAAACTGAGCAAGATTTCGGGAGAGCCACCAGCATGCCGGCAGCTGCATTCTGTGCTCTCTGTAGACGCTTAAAACTAGCCTTGTTGGCACCCAGGTAGAGGCAATTGCCATAATCCAGTCTGGATAGAATTGTAGCCTGAATAATAGTTTGGCGTACTTTTGGAGGAAAGAAACCCAGCAGCGGCTTCATGCCGCGCAGAAGCCCAAAACAGGCCCCAGCCCCTACCTTTGATTGGGCGTCAAACCTCAGACCACTATCAAACCAAACACCAAGGTTTTTCACTGTCTCCTTAGGTAGGGGGGCAGGTTTAAGGTGATCCGGCCAACATTGCTCCAACCACAACCCCCGATCCTTCCCAAACAGTAAAATCTCGGGCTTACTGGCGTTCAGCTGCAAACAGTTTAACGCCATCAAGTCCGCAATTGCTGACAGGTCCTCTTTAAAGTTGGTCAGGTTGGTGCACCTTTTTTGGGAGAAAGTGATCACCAACTGGGTGTCAAAAGCATACAACATCAGTGACAAGCCCCTTCCCTTTGCTAGCGCGGCCAAAGGCCGGACATAGATGTTGAACAGTAGGGGGCTTAACACTGAGCCCTGCGGCACCCCCTGATGCAAAGCAAACTCCTGGGAGTGGAAAGGAGGCAGAAGAACTTGAAATGACCTCCCCCCAGAAAAGACCGGAGCCAATTCAAAGCCACATCCCTAATGCCTATTTCCTGAAGGTGTTTTAAAAGTATCGCATGGGAGACGTTATCAAAAGCGGCACTTAGGGCCAGAAAAACCGCTGAGTCACCGTCATCCAGATTAGCCCGAATGGCTTCCGTAACTACCAGCAGAGCAGACTCAGTGCTGTGGTGGGCTCGGAAACCATGTTGATATGGATCAAGGATGGCATTCTGCTCAATAAACTTAGAGAGAATGGAGTTCCTGTGCGATTCAGCCAGCTTCTCCAGGAAAGGCAATTGGGAAATAGGCGATAATTGGCTGGTTCCGCGGGGTCCAGGGAGGGTTTTTTGACCAACGGGATGACCTTAGCGTGTTTCCACACCCTTGGTACAGAAGCCGATGCCAAAGAAAGATTGACCAAGTCAATATTCAGCGGGGAGAGGAAAGTGTGGAACTGGCAGAAGTGGGCAGGTGTCAAAGGGTCGGCCGGCGAACCCGATTTGATCTTCAATAGAGAGGGCCTCAAACTCCATCTGTGACAGCAGAGGAAAAGATGACAAGGTACTTCCCATGATGGAACATGTGGTCCCGAAAGCCACTGCCTCAGGGGGCGTAGTCAGGGTGGGTAAACTAAGGTAAATCTGTTCGACTTTGTTCACTAATTACCGAGCCAGCTCATTGCACTGCTGATCAGAGGAGATCGGTGAGGTCCCAGTGGTACCACCGTTCTTCATGCCCTTCAGCACGGAGAAGATCGTCTTGGCTGGGTTAGTACTAGCCAGGATTTTGTCGGCCACGTACTCCACCCGAGCTTGCAGAATGAGCTTGTGGTACTGTTTAATGGCGGCTCGATATTTACTTTTTGCTACCCCATCATAAGAGCGTCTCATAGCACGTTCCAACTGCTTGCAGCCCTTTTTGGCTATAACTAGTGAGTCATTAAACCAGGGGTTAGATAGCCTGCGGGTTTTCCCCCCCAGCCTAGCCGGGATGCAGCTATCCAAGCCTAGGGTTACCCACTCATTGAAGCAGGAGTTTGCCGCCTCCACGTCCGGCGGCATCTGGGGCCTATGGCTAGACAGCCATGCTGAAAGACAGCCCAAGTCTAGCTTATGCCAAGGGTGTTTTAAGACTGGAGCAGGACGGATCAGGTCACCTTTCCCCAACAGCAGCAACGAAAAGGAGACAAAGAAATGGTCGGTCCAAGCCTGCGGGACATGCAGTAAGATCGAGAGGGAACTTAAATTGGAGAATATGGGGTCCAGCAGGTGGCCGGCCACATGCGTACCCACCCAGGCCTGCTGGGCCAGCTGATAGGCCTCCAGGTCAGCCAGGAAGCTAGAGATCTCAGCCTTCCCACAGTTCTCAAGATGGAGATTTAGGTCCCCTAAGATTGTAAAATTTGCTGCCCTGCACGCATATTGCGCGACTTTATTCAGCAAATCTTTTCTGAAAGGACCGGAAGGGCCCAGAGGGTGGTAAATGAGAAAAACGGTCTTAGTGAGATTAAAGTTCAGTGTGATTTTAAACAATGCACTTTCGCAACCTGCAATATTCTCCTTGCTAAGGGAGCACTTATAAACATCCTTTGCAATGATTGCAATGCCGCCCCCTCTGCATATACTATATAACCCGTAGCCTGGGGGAAGAGCCAACCATGGCTCTGTCACCGAGTCTGGCGTGAGCCAGGTGTCTGTCAGGAATAAAACATCCAGAAACTCCTCTGTTAGGAGATCGAAAACCTTGCTGTGGTGTTTCGCAAGTGACCTACAATTGAGACTGAGAAACTTGAGGTCAGTACAATCTACGGGACAGGAGATCGAATCTTTAGATAAAAGATGGAAGGCACAGCACTTACATTTGAAAGCGCCATCCTGCGGGGCCCAAGCTGGGGAGGGACACTTAATTTCTAAAGTCAGTAGCTCATCATGCGACTATGTGGTGCGAGCGGCAACAAAATGGGCAAGGGTCCTGGCGACTGGCGACGGCCCGGTACAATTCACGTTGCCCTTATATAGGCATAGAAATCAAGCCCTTATTTAGGCATAGGCCATGCTACCCAAATACAGGCTTGGCTACTTCCATCCGTTCACCAAACGTCAGAATGATTTCTTGGAAAACCAGCTTAAGCCGTTGGGGAACTTTCCCTTGCTTGAATATTGATTTCTCCAAGAACTCAGTTAGTTCACAATGAACAACTGTTCCCCAAAGGTTCATTTATGACGTTCATATGACCGACTTTACGTCAAACTATGGCATTCCTAAACACCTTCAAGGTATAAATATACCTTCACTTGCTATAGAAAGATACGGTGGTTCGGAGCAGTTCGAAGACCTACTTCCCGACGCAGCTCACTACAGCAAGTGCCGAAGGAAGCCGACTCTCCAGCTGACGCACTGATCAGGAAGCTGCCATTCTCCTGCCGGGAATCCAGCTCCAGTGTTTCCGGCTCCCCTTGCGGGGTGTTGGGAAATTGAGTCCCGAGAAAGAGATACCAGACCTCCTTCATTCTAAACAAGGTATGGAGCTGATTAGAACCTAGATAAACATTTGGTAGATTCTTGGCAAAACTAAACCTATGCAAAAGACCATACTTACTTCTTCCCTCGTACTAGACCTGTGGTGTAGTTCCTATATTCCCAATAGGCTCTGCGCATTGGAAAAACATAAACAACAGTTTAGACGTAGGACTGAAGTCGACTAGGTCTCTATTGAATATGTTAGACTTAATTGTGTGTGCCAGCTAGCTCAGAGGTCACTAGAAACTTTCTTGAATACACAAGAAGGGATTAGCTTCTGACAACCATATAACATGACAACTTTGTTCCCCCTGAAATAAGGAATATATCTCCAGAGTCGCGGAAACAATAGATGGCTATTTCACTCAGTCAATTGTGCATGCTTCGTTTCACCAGAAGTGCAGAGAAATAGAGAGACCAGCGATTTCAATAAAAAGGTTATTTATTGAGCATTCTGCTTTCTCATGCAAGAGAAGTGAATTGCTACAATCGTAATACTTGCTATGAAGTAAAGTGCGTACAGTAAAAGGAGTATTATCAAATAATACTGTAAAAGCA